>NC_088420.1:55430994-55663494 GCF_034236695.1 Oncorhynchus nerka
TTCATTGTTCTTAACCTCTAGCGTCGAGCAATCCCGTATCGGGAGCGTATTCATAGCCTCAAGCTCATTACCATAACGCAACGTTTCCTATTCATGAAAATCGCAAATGAAATTAAATAAATATATTGAAACACAAGCTTAGCCTTTTGTTAACAACACTGTCATCTCAGATTTTCAAAATATGCTTTAACCAAAGCTACACAAGCATTTGTGTAAGAGTATTGATAGCCTAGCATAGCATTAAGCCTAGCATTCAGCAGGCAACATTTTCACAAAAACAAGAAAAGCATTCAAATAAAATCATTTATCTTTGAAGAACTTCGGATGTTTTCAATGACGAGACTGTCAGTTAGATAGCAAATGTTCATTTTTTCCCAAAATATTATTTGTGTAAGAGAAATCGCTCCGTTTTGTTCATCACGTTTGGCTAAGAAAAAAAAACGAAAATGCAGTTAACACAACGCCAAACTTTTTTTCAAAATTATCTCCATAATATCGACAGAAACATGGCAAACTTTGTTTAGAATCAATCCTCAAGGTGTTTTTCACAATTCTATTCGATGAAAAATCATTCGTGGCAGCTGGATTCTCATCTGAGGCAAACGGAAAAATACTGCAGCTGGAGATTACGCAATAATTGCAACGGAGGACACCAAGGGACCACCTGGTAAAACATCCTATGGCGTTCTGCATTAGCATCGAACAGCCCCCGTGATATGCAGCTGTTCAGGGAAGCTAGAAACCGTTATACACAGGCAGTTAGAAAAGCCAAGGCTAGCTTTTTCAAGCAGAAATTTGCTTCCTGCAACACTAACTCAAAAAAGTTCTGGGACACTGTAAAGTCCATGGAGAATAAGAACACCTCCTCCCAGCTGCCCACTGCACTGAAGATAGGAAACACTGTCACCACTGATAAATCCACCATAATTGAGAATTTCAATAAGCATTTTTCTACGGCTGGCCATGCTTTCCACCTGGCAACTCCTACCCCGGTCAACAGCACTGCACCCCCAACAGCAACTCGCCCAAGCCTTCCCCATTTCTCCTTCTCCCAAATCCATTCAGCTGAAGTTCTGAAAGAGCTGAAAAATCTGGACCCCTACAAATCAGCCGGGCTAGACAATCTGGACCCTTTCTTTCTAAAATTATCTGCCGAAATTGTTGCCACCCCTATTACTAGCCTGTTCAACCTCTCTTTCGTGTCATCTGAGATTCCCAAAGATTGGAAAGCAGCTGCGGTCATCCCCTCTTCAAAGGGGGGACACTCTTGACCCAAACTGTTACAGACCTATATCTATCCTACCATGCCTTTCTAAGGTCTTGAAAGCCAAGTCAACAAACAGATTACCGACCATTTCGAATCTCACCATACCTTCTCTGCTATGCAATCTGGTTTCAGAGCTGGTCATGGGTGCACCTCAGCCACGCTCAAGGTCC
Organism: Oncorhynchus nerka; assembly: GCF_034236695.1. Lineage (NCBI taxonomy): Eukaryota > Metazoa > Chordata > Actinopteri > Salmoniformes > Salmonidae > Oncorhynchus > Oncorhynchus nerka. Next base: position 55,432,432 of record NC_088420.1, read on the forward strand.
TAAACGATATCTTAACCGCCATCGATAAGAAACATTACTGTGCAGCCGTATTCATTGATCTGGCCAAGGCTTTCGACTCTGTCAACCACCGCATCCTCATCGGCAGACTCGACAGCCTTGGTTTCTCAAATGATTGCCTCGCCTGGTTCACCAACTACTTCTCTGATAGAGTTCAGTGTGTCAAATCGGAGGGTCTGCTGTCCGGACCTCTGGCAGTCTCTATGGGGGTGCCACAGGGTTCAATTCTTGGACCGATTCTCTTCTCTGTATACATCAATGAGGTCGCTCTTGCTGCTGGTGAGTCTCTGATCCACCTCTACGCAGACGACACCATTCTGTATACTTCCGGCCCTTCTTTGGACACTGTGTTAACAACCCTCCAGGCAAGCTTCAATGCCATACAACTCTCCTTCCGTGGCCTCCAATTGCTCTTAAATACAAGTAAAACTAAATGCATGCTCTTCAACCGATCGCTACCTGCACCTACCTGCCTGTCCAACATCACTACTCTGGACGGCTCTGACTTAGAATACGTGGACAACTACAAATACTTAGGTGTCTGGTTAGACTGTAAACTCTCCTTCCAGACCCATATCAAACATCTCCAATCCAAAGTTAAATCTAGAATTGGCTTCCTATTTCGCAACAAAGCATCCTTCACTCATGCTGCCAAACATACCCTTGTAAAATTGACCATCCTACCAATCCTCGACTTTGGCGATGTCATTTACAAAATAGCCTCCAATACCCTACTCAACAAATTGGATGCAGTCTATCACAGTGCAATCCGTTTTGTCACCAAATCCCCCATATACTACCCACCATTGCGACCTGTACGCTCTCGTTGGCTGGCCCTCGCTTCATACTCGTCGCCAAACCCACTGGCTCCATGTCATCTACAAGACCCTGCTAGGTAAAGTCCCCCTTATCTCAGCTCGCTGGTCACCATAGCATCTCCCACCTGTAGCACACGCTCCAGCAGGTATATCTCTCTAGTCACCCCCAAAACCAATTCTTTCTTTGGCCGCCTCTCCTTCCAGTTCTCTGCTGCCAATGACTGGAACGAACTACAAAAATCTCTTAAATTGGAAACACTTATCTCCCTCACTAGCTTTAAGCACCAACTGTCAGAGCATCTTACAGATTACTGCACCTGTACATAGCCCACCTATAATTTAGCCCAAACAACTACCTCTTTCCCAACTGTATTTAATTTATTTATTTATTTTGCTCCTTTGCACCCCATTATTTTTATTTCTACTTTGCACATTCTTCCATTGCAAAACTACCATTCCAGTGTTTTACTTGCTATATTGTATTTACTTTGCCACCATGGCCTTTTTTGCCTTTACCTCCCTTCTCACCTAATTTGCTCACATTGTATATAGACTTGTTTTTTTTTACTGTATTATTGACTGTATGTTTGTTTTACTCCATGTGTAACTCTGTGTCGTTGTATGTGTCGAACTGCTTTGCTTTATCTTGGCCAGGTCGCAATTGTAAATGAGAACTTGTTCTCAACTTGCTTACCTGGTTAAATAAAGGTGAAATAAATAAATAAAAAATGTAGTCTCTTATGGTCAATCTTCCAATGATATGCCTACAAATACGTCACAATGCTGCAGACACCTTGGGGAAAACGTGGGAAAGGTAAGCTGACTCCTAGCTCCTCCACAGCCATATAAGGAGTCATTGCCATGAGGCGGTTTCAAAAAATGCGGCACTTCCTGATTGTATTTTTATCTGGGTTTTTTCTGTAACATAAGTTCTGTGGTACTCACAGACAATATCTTTGCAGTTTTGGAAACGCCAGGGTGTTTTCTTTCCAAAGCTGTCAATTATATGCATAGTCAAGCATCTTTTTGTGACCAAATATCTTGTTTAAAATGGGAACGTTTTTCATCCAAAAATTAAAATAGCGCCCCCTATATCCAAGAAGTTAAGCGAACGTGATAACTACTACACTACAGAAACTGCTGATTGAATTGCCAGCAAGGAGTACAATGTATTTTACAGATTTTCATCGCATGAATTCAAATTTCGAAAATAAGGCATTTAGGGAAAAAAAATCTCTATTACAACCATGGTAATATATTCTTGTGAGTAACAGCACTGTTTCTGCCCGGTTTCGAACCGGGGGCCTTTCGCGTGTTAAGCAAATGTGATAACCTCTACACTACAAAAACTGCTGCAAGAACTGTCAGCAAGGAGTAAACCGAATTTGACTGATATTCATTGCATGACTTCGAATTTCCAAAGTAAGGCATTTATGACAAAAATAATTCTCTGTTACAATTATGGAAAGTATTGCATGTGTCAATGAGCGCTGTTTCCAAACAGGATGAAACCGGGGAACGTTCGCATGTTAAGCGCACGTGATAACCACTGAACTACAGAAACTGCTGCTTGAATTGTCAGCAAGGAGTCAACTGAATTTTACAGATTTTCATTGCATGAATTCAAATTTCGAAAATGTGGCATTTATGAAGAAAAAAACTATATTACAACTATGGTCATTTTTGCTTGTGAGTAGAGTAATAGCACTGTTTCAGCGCCGTTTCGAACAAGGGACCTTTCGCTTGTTAAAACCTCTTACAGCTCCCCCCTACTTTGTGCAATTTACGCCTGAAGACATACTCAAATCTAATAGCCTGTAGCTCAGGCACAGAACCAAGGATATGCATATTCTTGGTACCATTTGAAAGAAAACACTCTGAAGTTTGTGTACATGTGAATTGAATGTAGGAGAATATAACACAATAGATCTGGTTTAGATAAAACAATGAAAAAAAAACATACGTTTTTTTGTTTGTATCATCTTTAAAATGAACAAGATAAAACAAACATTCAGATAGGATGATGCGGACAATTTCAGTGACTAATACAAGAGGGCAACAGTACTTGTGCAAAGTTTCAGAATGATACCTTCCAAAATGAGTGCGCTACATGACATTGTGTGGGTAACTGTATATTGGTTGGGGGATTTTAACGTTCGTTTGACTAAACTGGAAACGTCAAGGAGTGCATTGTTGTGCTCTGATCTGTCTAGGCTATACTTTCTGGGGGTAATGAAGGATCGTTGAGTGATGTATGTCGGGGTATGCATCCAGGTGAGAGAGCTTTCTCAAGGAGGCAGGTTGTTTTAAAAAGGTCTCAGGCAAAGCTGCATTGATTATTGTTCAGCGGCTGTAAATGTGGTGCAATATGTTCACAAGATTAGGTATCATTTAAATGTTTTATGTGATTATGCCGCTCTTGGGCTCCTGCTGGGTCATAGTGTGCCTACTAGAGGGGATGGTGTATGGTGTTTGAATGCTGAGCTACTAAAAGAAGAAAAATATATTGATATGATTACCGATTGTATTAAACAGAAATGTTGAGTGGTTTTAAATGTGTTAATATTGGATTGTGGTGGGATGGTCTAAAAGAGAAGATTAGAGGGTTGAGTGTTGACGATGCAAGACGGAGGAATTTTATTTTAAAGAGGGAGCGGATAGCTTTGAATAAACAAATTGACATTGAGCTGGAAAAAGTTGATAGGGTGGAGGGTTATGATGTGGCAGGCTTTATGGAAGCTCAGGCTGCTGAATGGGGGGGGGGGGGTGGCGATCAAGGCTTTAGTGAAAAGGTTTTATTGATGCTAAATTACCTGATGCTGAACGAAAAATGTATGGCAAAGATATGACGGTTAAGGAGATATTGGAGGACATCTTGGCCAGTAATAGGAAAAAAAGTCTGGGAACAGAAAAGTGAGTTTAATCATCAATTTGTGGATATTTTAGCACCTGTATTGTTGGACGTGTACATGGAACAGGCACAGATAGTTCCAGAATCATTGTCCACAGGATTGTTAAATATTATAAAACCAATGGAGCAGGGAGAAGCTGGAAAATTTGAGGCCTTTAAGTTCACGGAATACTGATAAGATTTTGGCAAGGGTTTTCGCTAACCGTGTTAATAAAGTGATGGGGAGTATCATATCTGAGTCAGACGTACAGCGTTCCTGGGAGGGATATTATGGATATTACTTGTACAATAAGGGATGTTGTTCGACATATGACTGCTGAGGGGAGGCATAGCGCTTAGCCTAGATTTGAACAAGAAAATAACTTGTGAAGTGTGAAAGTAGGCATGTGAGGGATGTAATGGAGATGCATGGATGAATTTAAAATGTGTTTAAGTGTTAAAGGTGCATCTAATCAAAAACAAATAAACCAGATCACAAAACAAAATGGTGCTTGTGGAGCGAGAGAGAGAGGCAGGACTGGGCACCAGGACCTTTTATCACCTAGTTTATCCCAAACCCAGGTGCAACTTGTCACCTTAACGACCCAATCAGATCCACCTGTCCCCAATCTGCAAATATAAACACAGAGGAGGAGGCAGGTAAACCTAGGGCTAGTATAACACCCACTCCTATGAAAAGCAGGAACTAACAAAGACCTGAACCTCAGAAACCACGGTACCTGGAAGCAACAATTTCAGAGAAAGAAATGGAGACCAAGTGACAGGAGAGCAGAAGCCAGAGCAACAGGAGGGACAAAATAAACCCTGGAAAACCACCAACCGAAAATAAAAACAAACAACGAAGGAGTCCGAAGATCGACGAAATCGGTGCACGTTAAAGCACATTATCCACACTTTTTACATGTCGTACATCCAAACGCCTGCAGGAACAAACATCAGTGCATAATCCTGCTTTTTAGGCAAAGCATGGTGTGCAGGAGTTGGTTGTGGTCAGTGTAAACCACAATAGGGACCACACACATACCTCAATATGCTTCAATGCCCAGATTAAAGCAAGGGCCTCTTTCTCCCCCACTGAATAAATCAACTGATAGCTGTTAAACTTTCGGGAGAAATAACTAACAGGATGTTCAACACCCCCATCTACTTTAAGCAACACTACACCTGCCCCTAAGTTGCTGGCATCCACATATAGGCTGAAGGGAGTTCCAATCTTGGGCCAGCCAACACGGGGTCAGAACTAAGAAGCAGTTTCACATTTTCAAAAGCACTCTGACAGCAGGAATACCAGATTAAATCAGCCCTCTTCAACAGCTCAGTCAGACGTGCTACAACCGTGGAGAAGTTGAAGCAAAACCCATGATAATACCCAACCTTACCTAGGAAGCATTGCAGCTCCTTGGTGGTGGGCAGTGGAAACAGATATATAGTGGCCACTTTAGCCCGCACCGGGAGAACACAACCCTGCCCGACCACTCTGCCGAGGTAGGTCACTGTTGGCTAAGTTCACAGTGAGTCAGGCCTCAGTCAAACATTCAAACAGACTCAGTCAAACATTCAAACAGAGTCCGTATCTGCACCAGATCGCGCTCCCAAGTGTCACTATAAAACAACCACCTCATCTAGAAGGCCAGAGGTCCCCCTATTCATTAGACGCTGAAACATAGCAGGAACGTTGCGTAGGCTTAAACTCCTGACCGTATAGGAGAAAAGACCTGAAAAAATAATAATTGCAGATATTTCACGAGCTCTTGATGGCAAAGGCACCTGCCAGCAAATCAAACTTGCTGAAAAATCGGGCAGCACCAACCTGGTAAACACAATCTTCCATCCGTGGGAGTGGGTATCAGTCCGGTTGTCAGTGTAAAATCTAAGAACCATCTGGCTTGCTCACCAAGAGACACGGGGAGGCCCAACTGGAGAATGATTGTACAGCGATATCATTAACCAGCATGTATTTAAGAAGTTTTAAGTCTAGGCGTCCCGCTATAGGGACAACTTCCGCTGACACTGAAGGGCTCACAGCTCAAATAAATAATCTTTAAAATTATGGATATTAAACATTTAGGTACATACAAGTGTCTTATATTGGTTGAAAGCTTAAATTATTGTTAATCTAACTGCACTGTCTGATTTACAGTAGGCTTTACAGCGAAAGCATGCCATAAGATTGTTTGAGGACAGCGCCCAACATCAACATTTCCCACAATCATAGGTTTCATTAAATATTAACTTTTTGAAAATCTTCTTCTGATTTGTCAACGAAAGGGTCCCAGCTATAACATGTAGTGCCATTTTGTTAGATAAAATCCTAATTCATATCCCAAAAAGTTGATTTAGTTGGCACCATCGTTTTGAGTAATCCACTCGTTCAACATGCAGAGAAAGGAATCCAAAAATCTACACCTAAACTTTGTTTCAACAAGTCAAAGTACGTTTCTACCTAGTGCTCTGGTACCCCTGGTACCATAAAATGTAATTAAACTATAATATTTCATACGGAAAGTAGTATGTTCAATAGGAAAGCAATTTCAGATTTCCAAACTGGTGTCGTGTACTAAAACTCATATTTATTACTCCTTATTCAAGTTAAAGCCTGAAACCATGAACAAAGACTGTTGACACCTTGTGGAAGCCATGGGAATTGCAATATGGGAGCTGGAATTGGATATTCCCCTATGCTTTCCATTGTAAGAGCATGGGCTCTCTAAATTTCATAAAATTAAGGTTGGATTTTCTCCTACCATATCTATGTGTCAGCAAAACAAGACTGAAAATCAGTGATCAAATCAGTTAACTCTGCTTGACAATCAGACAGGTGACCCAAAAAACTCTCCAAGTTTGCAAGGGACTCAGAATTAAAAATACCACCATCAGGGCCCAACACTGCATGTGAAGGTGAAGTGGCTGACAACGGATTCCACCAAAAGAACAGGGACTAACCACGTCAGTTTTAGCACATAGTTCTGCTTTAGTCAATTCAGAAGACAAACGAGCATAATAGGGCTTTAACAAATTGACGTGGCAGAGCTGATTCGCCATTCTGTGCTCAGGGGTTGCAATCCGATAGTTCAGATCAGACAAAAGCGTTTTAACTCTGCAGCGCTGAGCACCTCGTCCCTGCAGCGTTGGCGAAATTTTGCCCTATGCGTTGCCTGGAGTCCCCGTACATCTTCGCCAAGCAGAGTAACATCTTTCGAATTCCAACGACCTTAGCTTGCATACCATTTGACCGGAACTGAATAAGATAATTCAGGAAACCTCGAACATCGGCTCGGTACATTTTTTACGTGGATGGTGCCAAACCACGGTCGTCACATTGACCATACCACTCAGACACACGTCTGTAGTTATCCAGAAAACACAGTCATTAATCGGCCTTGCCCTCTGACATAATGCGGAGGAATTCCAGTACTCGGGATATACTGGTGCGACTATTGTCAATTCGTTTAACTGAAGGGTTTATACCCGTAATATAGTGTTCATATTGAGTCAAAATTGCATTATTCCAAACCTCAATTCTGGACGGCACGCCGCAGTCTTCATCACTCTCGCTCTCCGTGGAAGTCGCCACGACGCAACCTTGCTCCCTCGGTTCCGAGCACGGTTCACTACCGACCTGACTGGTTGGCTGCACCGCCGCCGACACACCTGCCCGTCTGCTCACCCTCGTCCACCAGCTGCTGCTCACCCTCGTCCAACAGCTGCTGCTCCACGGACAACTCACTTTCAAAACACTGCAAAATCACAGGGCCCTCCGGCCGCGGTTCAACACCGTTGTCAGGCTGCATATACTGCCCTGATTCGGGCTGCTGTCTCTCAGTCGAAAACCGGCTAGATTGCATAGCATTCGTCCATTCCATAGTACCGGACTTAAGTGAATGTACAGACTTGAAATGTCTGTCTAGCCGCACAATATTCTGCTTGGAACAAAGCCCACAGTCGCGTCTTGGTCTGCTGCTCATAGATTCTCTCTCCTGCCTTCCTCCTTGTCTCTTTGTTTGCTCCACCAAACAACCTAACCCTAACTAGTGTAAAGAAAAGGTCAATTGTATTGATATGGCCACTACGACCTGTATGCTCTAGTCGGCTGGCCCTCGCTACATATTCGTCGCCAGACCCACTGGCTCCAGGGCATCTTTTTAGTCTATGCTAGGTAAAGCTCCGCCTTATCTCAGCTCACTGGTCACGATAACAACACCCACCCGTAGCACGCGCTCCAGCAGGTATATCTCACTGGTCATCCCCAAAGCCAACACCTCCTTTGGCCGCCTTTCCTTCCAGTTCTCTGCTGACAATGACTGGAACGAATTGCAAAAATCGCTGAAGCTGGAGACATATTCCCTCACTAACTTTCAGTGTTGCCAACTTAGCGACTTAGTCGCTGTATTTAGCAAGTATGAATACTTGCAGACATTTTCATTTTACTCACTTTTTGTCTCTTCCACAATGTTATTCCTCACTCCTACAGTGTCCATCACAATTACATGCACAATTATGCAAATTAGGTGATGACATCATTTAGCAACTTCTAGCGACTTTTAGGACAGCCAATAGCTACTTTCCTTACTGAGGTGTTGGCAACACTGCTAACTTTAAACATCGGCTATCTGAGCAGCTAACTGATCGCTGCAGCTGTACAAAGCCCATCTGTAAATAGCCCACCCAATCTACCTACCTCATCCCCATATTGTTTTAATTTACTTTCTGCTCTTTGCACACCAGTATTTCTACTTGCACATCATCATCTGCTCATCTATCACTCCAGTGTTAATTTGCTAAATTGTAAATTCTTCGCTACTATGGCCTATTTATTGCCTTACCTCCATTTGCACGCACTGTATATAGACTTTCTTTTTTTTCTTCTATTGTGTTATTGACTCTACGCTTGTTTATTCCATCTGTAACTCTGTTTTGTTGTTTGTGTTGCGCTGCTTTGCTTTATCTTGGCCAGGTCGCAGTTGAATATGAAAACTTGTTCTCAACTGGCTTACCTGGTTAATTATAGGTGAAATTTTAAAAAATAAGAAACATTTTTTTCTTTCCTAGAAAGGGGTAGAGCGCATGCTTTGCATGTATGAGGTCCTGGGTTCAATCCCCAGCTTCTCCATCATTTTTTTTGCAATGACTCATCTCCTTCTTTCCAGAATGTTGAAATTCTCAGCAGGAAACAGAGATGTGCTGAATAATTTGCTCTTGTAATCTGAAGAACATGTGTTCAATCCCTGTTCGTACATTTATGGAACAGAAGTGGCATGGTTGCCAACTTCAATTGCATCATTTTCAAAAACTGAAGTTCATGGGTTAGATGACTGTCCATACTTGCTTGTATTTAGAATTGCTGCTATCATTTCATTATAGTTTCAATGGAGTGGTGTATATAAAAAGTACATTGTATTAATATTGCATTTTATCTGCAAATAAAATGGGATCGAAGCTCAGAGGGGGAGTGCATGCTATTTATGTATGAGGTCCTTGGTTCAATCCCAAGGTTCTCCACTGAGTTTATTTGTGTGCCAAATTCACATTACACAACTACTACTTTCCAGAATGTTGATAAATATCTTGCAGCATAGAGTGGCATGGTGGCCAAGCGGTAAGGTGTCGGTCTTGTAAACCGAAAATCATGGGTTCAAATCCCATCTGCGTCTTACTGAAAGATACCTGGTACCAAGGAAAGGTTGTTTCACTGGAGGACTTTGAAGAAAAAAACGGCAACCCTGCTATGATATAGTAAGGGGATGTGTCTCTACGGTAGAGCTAATACTTGAAATACATGCGGTCTGAAGTGTTGATATGGGATATGTAGACGGGTGAGCCGGTCAAGGATCGATTCAGACAAAGTGGTAAATTGTATGACAAGCGACAGTTTATTCAGGGTAAAGATATCTGGTACAGCGTAATTACGGGCCCTTCCGTTAGCTCATGAGGAACCAGCAGAAAGAACCCCGCTAACAGTTTGCACAATCATTATATACAGAACAGAAAGTAGGTTGATTCTAGAAGATCGGATCTTTGGATTGGTTCAGGCTGGGGTGTAGTCTTCCGCCATTGGCTCAGTTGTCTGTCCGTCATCGTAGAATCCTCGTCGGGCCTGTTCTTGGTCACACAATGTTCAGCTAAAGAAGGAGATTTGGTGTGTGCGCTGTCCTCAGTCACACAATGTTCGGCTAGAAAGGAGATTAGGTGTGTGCGCTGGTTTGTCTGCAAGTCAAGGCTATCTCTTCCTGCCAATGTGTGGGTGTCTTATCTGTGTGTCCTCGGCAGTTAGTGTGTGTAATGTGTGTGCGTCCCTGTCTTCACGGGATGTTGTGGCCGAACTGACGGCTAGCACCTGTGGCTAGGATGTATCCTGTTTTGACAGTGTTGTGGATGATTTAAGTGAGTGTGTGTGTGAGAGATATCCTGTATGGGACCTAACATGTGTTACTGTGAAAATACGTTGTCTCAGTTATAGCAATGTAATAGCAGTAGGCTGGTCACCTGCATAAGAAATAGCACTTCCTTACAGAAGTTAATCCCCAAATCCCCCAAGGGTGTGAACAAAAATTCATCAATGAATCATATAACAGTTACAAAGTTTAAAATACCTTCATGTCCTCCATTCGGTCCCACTATGTACTATATTGGCTACCAGCCACCTAGGAACTTAAAACCCTCATGTCAAAAGAGAACAACAGCTCATTTAAAAACAGAATAAAAGAAAATGGTGTGAAATTTAAGTCCCCCTTTTGACACCCGCTAGGGTGTCACTCATTAACCTTTATTTCAGCAGTCCCAACATAGTAATATGTTAATAGCATTTCATGAAAATAATAAAAAGTTTGTTATTAATAAAACATTATTATTATTATTTTTTTTTTTTACAGAAAAACACAAAATAAAAATCAACCAAGAAAAATAGAAAAAAATCGACAAGTGATATATGCTTTTGTCTCCCCCTTTTGACACCCATGAGGGTGTCACTTAGCAAAAACAGGATAAAACTTTTAACTTTATCCAAAAATACAAGAATTAGGGTCAGAAATCCAGTAACCACCAGTGATGCATACTCACCCAGCCACACCCCCATCCAAGACATCCAGCCAGACTCCTCCACCCCGGCCACGCCCTTCATTTCTGCTGAAAGCTCATCCAACCCAACCAATGCTTTTGATATACTCCCATCAGGACTGGTATTATTAGGTATAAATGTACAACATTGTTCATCAAACATTTTGCAAACCCCTCCCTGACTGGCCAGGATCCTATCTAAAGCCAATATATTCTGCCTGGCGGTCCTGGTAGTAGCCTCCAATTGCTCAGCCATACCAGTAAGGGCAGAGCGGGTATAGTTAACAAAACGTTGTTAATTATAGCATATGTAATTTATCTGGTCTGTTTGGCATCCACAATAGCAGGGCCAAGAATTGGTAGTAGATGCCATAAACCATCATTCCTGTTTAGGGCATAGAATTCCTAAGGAACACCAACTGGCACACCTAGTAGGTTGAAATGTATATTATCTGTTACCTCAGACCAAGGTGCATTACGCTTATATCTGTAGTACGGGTGAACATCATTAGGTGCGTTTCTAGTAGATCCTAGGAGCTGATTAGCTGTAACTTCAATAATGGTTAGTGGTATTATCAGACTGGCAGTTATTTCTAAGGACAGGTGTTAAATGCCTGTTTGGGCCACACATCCACCATACACCAGCAACACCCTTAGTTTGATTCAAGCCTTTCACTGGCCAGGTGGAATTAAAGGTTATGTTACAACTTTAATCTGCTGCAGGCAACCGCCCATAGTCATAACCCCTACCTGTACCCGTGATGCAACTGTAGTTACCTCCGTACGCCTTAACACCCCATGGAGCCTTTTGAGGAGGGACTTCCGGGAACACTAGAGACTCTTACAAAGGGTGGAGTTGGGTTTAACATGGTAAACACTTTCCAGTATACACCTCCATCCTTCCTTTGTAATGTCTTGGCAGTATATGGTATGTATGCCAACCACATATTTTCCCTACCGTCATATCCAATTTCAGCACCCAATTGGTCGCTATTTGTGATATCCTTAACATTAATTACCTGGATAGGGTGTGGTATTTTGGTTGGTGGAGGCAGGGTCGGGCCTGGAGTGGTGGAGGAGTGTGTCTGGGTCTGGCTCTGGTTCGTCTGGGACCGCGGTGGCCTCGGCAGCACCTTTACAGAGAACACACCCATCGTGTCTGCCCCATTTCTTTCCAGACCGAGGGTATAGGTTCCTGCATCAGAAAGCTTAATGGACTTAATGGTTAGTAGGATTTCATCACCTTTAGAGTTCAACAGTGCTCCCAGGTTTTCCCTATATCATGGAAAACCTATCCACCTTTGTGGGATCCCCTATGCTATAAGAATACCCTCTTCTCCAATCCCAGAACTGTCCCAAATTGGTTATCATGTAATCCCCATACGGACACCCTCCCCCATTACACAGGTACACTGGCACCCTCCTATACACAGGTGTTAAAACCAAACACAAATATCTACATTTCTTCCCTGCCCCTTTGGCTCAAAATATGTCCCAAATACTTAACATGAGTCTACCATAATTAAAACTTACCCTTGCTAATTTTCAAAATATAATGACACAATAATGTAAATTTCACACCACATTCATCAGAGAAAATATGACACTATAATGTAAATTTCACTGCCTTTTTGTATTAAATTACCTTAATATCAGTATTACAAATGACCCTAGATTCTTCATCCAAATCGCTTTCCAATGAGGCTGATCAGACCACAAAGGAAAGTTACAATGGAGGTCATAAGTCATACCACCCCTCCAAAGAAGTGTTTCTTACTATATTAAACAACATTCCTCTATCAAAAGATTGCACCTATTTAATTATGACTAAATATAAATAAAAAAGTATAATATTTCATATGACTGTACCCCTTTAAGATATCATGGAAATGTACTCCCTCCAATCATTAGTTTTAAATGTACGCGATGTTTCATGTAACTCATTCAATCCTTCTCCAAATAAACTCAACCTGCAATCCATTGTGGTTGTTGGGGTTCACAAGGCCAACAATACCGTCTCTGACCCTGCCAGCTCTCTGAGTTCCTGCGTGTCCCCCATTGGCCTCTCCCCCTTTGGGGTGCAAAAGGTCCCCTAACTCTTCTCCGGATTACTCCTGATGACTGCCCACAACTCCATACCCAGTGACCATAGTCTTCACATCTATAACAGGTGAGGTTAGCCCCTCTGTCTGGATCTTGATTGTAGCTTGGCCATTGTAGAGGACTGCTAATTCCTATGTAGGTGACATTACATTACTGCTAATTCCTATGTAGGTGACATTACACTACTATAGCTGAGACACATAGTAAAACAGGTTGGGCCCCATACAGGATATCTCTCACACACACACACTCACTGTAATCATCCAGAACACTGTCACAACAGGATACTCCTAGCCACAGGTGCTAGCCGGCAGTTCGGCCACAACTCCCCTGAAGATAGGGACGCATACGCTCTTACACACTGACCCCAGAAGACAGGGACGACGCACATACAGTACACACATAGCTGCCGAGGACACCCAGATAAGACACCCACAGATTGGCAGAAAGCCTAGACTTAGAGACAAACTAACACACACACATAATCTCCCTCCCAGCCGAACATTGTGTGACTGAAGATAGCGCACACACCAGATCTCCTTTTCAGCTGAACGGGGTGTGACGACCAAGAACAGGCATGGCAGGATTCTACGATGACGGACAGACAACAGAGCCAATGCCAGATGACTACACCCCAGCCTGATCCAATCCGAAGATCCGATTTCCTAGATATCAACCTACTTTCTGTTCTGTATATGAAGCTTGTACCCATTGTTAGCTAGTGTCTTTTTTGCTAGTCTCTGATGAGCTAACAGAGGGGCCCGTATATAGGCTGTACCAGATATCTCCACTTTGAAATAAACCTGTCGCTTGTCGTACAATCTACCACCTTGTCTGCATCGATCCTTGACCGACTCACCCTTTATCATATCTCAATATCAACACCATCCTGTAGAAGGTGGTTGCCCTCCATACGCATCCAGAAGGTTGTGGTGCAGGTTGAGGAGTGCTGGTTAGAGGCATCTGTTTTGCTGGCTTATCCTCTGCCAGTTGCCCCTTCAAGACGTTCTTCTGTAGTTGCTTTATTTCATCCTCTTCCTTCCTTTTTCCTTCTCTCCATCTCTCCACATGGTGTTGAGCAATCTCAGTGAATTCCATCACATTCTTCACAGTGATCCCCACCACTTTTTCACACTCTGTGCACACCTGGTCCGGCAGCCCTTTCATGCACTGTTCCAGAAATATATGTTTCATCTCATTTATATCTGGCTCAGCATTCCAGGCCTGTCTCCACAGGATCCTGGCTTTTTTCATATAAACCGGCACAGTTTCATCCTCTTCTAGGGTCAATGATTTCATCAACTGAGGCCTGGGTTGAGTGGGGTATTTCCTCCTGATGGCAGTCCACATCCCATTGTGGTATTGATCAAATGGAGTCTTTATGGCAAACATCCCTCTCATCCCTGCATCATTCATGAGTTCACGACATTCCTGGTCCCCCATGCATCTATTCATGACAGCCACCATGTCTCCTACTGTCAGTTCATCCGCTGCAGTCAGGCTCTCAAAGGCCTTCACCCACCTACATCCAGACTCTTTTGGTAGCGGCAGGGCTTCTACTAGAGTCTGCAAGTCCCTGTGAGCCCAAGGTTTGTATACTGTTTGTCCACCAGGTAGTTGTATTAGTGGCATCATGTTAGCACCACCCTGTTTGGTCTTACTCCTGGTGTGGTGTGCGGGAGTGGACTGTTGATCCCATAGGCCCCCCTCAAATATGCCACAGATTAATCTTTGGTCAAGCTCACACTGTGGGGGCCCAACCCGGGGTGTGTCTTCACCATCTTCATATTCCTCTGTTCCTTGGCTGTGCGTACCCAGCCTGATGAAATGTACACCTGGCCCTGATGTCGGTGTGCATTGATTCAGCTTAGTCTGTTCCTTAAGCCTTATTTCAATCCGTTCCATGTCTTTCAGGGTCAGTTCATTCCACACTCTCCTCCGCTCCTCTTCTTCCTCTTGGGTATTTGTCAGGCTTGTCTCAGTCCATCTGATTCCATTATCAGAGGATCCACTTTCACTCCTGCTGTCTATGCTCATATTTCCTCCTTCCATCTGTACTTTACTTAGTTCAGCCACTCCTCTGCTCAGCTCTCAAGCAGCTTCCACGAGAGCCTGTATTTCTTATTTTCTTCCCTCTGATGCCAGGCACCATTCTTGTCCACTGCTGCCATCATCTGGTCTTTTGTGGTAGTTTACTGTGGCTGAGAGATCCAGTACAGGTGCCATTATTTGTGGACTATCATAGGGTGGTGGCGCTTTAGGGAGTTCCGGGTATAGTCTACCTCCCTGTGGTTTTGGTGGGTTTTCACATTTTTCTTGAGTTTTTCCAGCATAGCCAGTCCTATGCGTTCCTTCAATTTAGCCTTCTCCATGTCTTCCTTGATTTTACCCTTACTCAGCTCTCCTCCCTGTTTCCACTCGGAACAGGTTTTGTATGTTTTACGCTTCAGCGATTCCAGCATTCTACCAGGCTCCCCTTCAACTTGGGCACGGCAATACTGCCCTCTTCTATCCATCGTCTGTATAATTTTTCTCCTTTCTTTCTCCAATCTTTTCCCTCTTTTCCTCCATTGGTCTCTAATGCTGATTTCAATGTTTTCAACACCTTCTCTGCCTCCTGATTAGCCATTGTCTAATGTATTTCAATTACTTGTTTTAATTTGAATACAATATAAATTATCAGGTTAAATTGTGTGCTGCCTTAGAATGTGTCCCACTCTAGCCACTGTCTACTAAACACTGTGCACTTCTCCTTTACCGTTTCAAAACATAACCTAGTTCATCGACTTAATACCTAATGTAGCACAATCATACGGTTCGACTCTCTCAAACCTTCAAACATACATCAGTTCGAATCACTCAAACCTTACAAACATACACGGTTGAATCACTTAAACCCTACAAACATATGTCAGTTTAAATCACTCACCTGCAAACATACATCAGTTTGAATCACTCAAACCTGCAAACATACATCAGTTCGAATCACTCAAACCTGCAAACATACACGGTTGAATCACTCAAACCTGCAAACATACATCAGTTCGAATCACTCAAACCTGCAAACATACATGGTTGAATCACTCAAACCTTACAAACATACGTCAGTTCCAATCACTCAATTTAAATAATAAAAATGCGCAGTTATTTATCCTCCCTTACTCTTATGCAATATAACCAGGTACTATAACCCTTATAAGGATCTATAAACCTTTCATTCAAACTTGATACCAGCTACAACTGAAATATCTAATGTACTACAAATGCTTCAGCAACCATCCAATGTAACACAGGTCTTTTTAATTTGTTGGCCTGCAAATTTTATCCGTAGATCATTCACTCTGATACAACGCGCCCACTAATATCCCAGTGTTACTGCACTCACTCAAAATTTACCCAAAGTAAATATCCATTTATACTAGAAACATTTCCTCATGCACACCAGTACACAGCATTCACTGTTACATTGCGATCCTGCTCACACACACACTTGTAAATTCCTTTAACCAATCCGATTCACCGTCTTTCAAACAACTGGGTACGCGAAACACCAGCCGACCCATTTAGTACATTACATTCGTTGTTATACCATAAGAGCGATCGATCAGTTCAAAATAGCATTTACCACAGCATATATGTCATATTCAATTATTTTGTCAATTATAGTATTCACATAATTTGGTAACTCACATCAAACAGGTGTCTCACGAAACTAAATTTGGATAACTCCAATGTGCAGAACTTTAGTTTTTCACAACAGGTGTCTGCTTACCTTTTTTAGTTGACCGGTCAGGATTTGTGAGACAAATCAAATCAAATGTATTTATATAGCCCTTCGTACATCAGCTGATATCTCAAAGTGCTGTACAGAAACCCAGCCTAAAACCCCAAACAGCAAGCAATGCAGGTGTAGAAGCACGGTGGCTAGGAAAAACTCCCTAGAAAGGCCAAAACGTAGGAAGAAACCTAGAGAGGAACCAGGCTATGTGGGGTGGCCAGTCCTCTTCTGGCTGTGCCGGGTGGAGATTATAACAGAACATGGCCAAGATGTTCAAATGTTCATAAATGACCAGCATGGTCGAATAATAATAAGGCAGAACAGTTGAAACTGGAGCAGCAGCACGGCCAGGTGGACTGGGGACAGCAAGGAGTCATCATGTCAGGTAGTCCTGGGGCATGGTCCTAGGGCTCAGGTCCTCCGAGAGAGAGAAAGAAAGAGAGAAGGAGAGAATTAGAGAATGCACACTTAGATTCACACAGGACACCGAATAGGACAGGAGAAGTACTCCAGATATAACAAACTGACCCTAGCCCCGACACATAAACTACTGCAGCATAAATACTGGAGGCTGAGACAGGAGGGGTCAGGAGACACTGTGGCCCCATCCGAGGACACCCCTCCCCCGGACAGGGCCAAACAGGAAGGATATAACCCCACCCACTTTGTCAAAGCACAGCCCCCACACCACTAGAGGGATATCTTCAACCACCAACCATCCTGAGACAAGGCTGATCGGTTCAACCACCAATATTTTGTTTGAGCTATAGCCCACAAAGATCTCCGCCATGGCACAACCCAAGGGGGCGCCAACCCAGACAGGATGACCACATCAGTGAATCAACCCACTCAGGTGACGCACCCCTTCCAGGGACGGCATGAGAGAGCCCCAGTAAGCCAGTGACACAGCCCCTGTAATAGGGTTAGAGGCAGAGAATCCCAGTGGAAAGAGGGGAACCGGCCAGGCAGAGACAGCAAGGACGGTTCGTTGCTCCAGAGCCTTTCCGTTCACCTTCCCACTCCTGGGCCAGACTACACTCAATCATATGACCCACTGAAGAGATGGGTCTTCAGTAAAGACTTAAAGGTTGAGACCGAGTTTGCGTCTCTGACATGGGTAGGCAGACTGTTCCATAAAAATGGAGCTCTATAGGAGAAAGCCCTGCCTCCAGCTGTTTGCTTAGAAATTCTAGGGACAATTAGGAGGCCTGCGTCTTGTGACCGTAGCGTACGTGTAGGTGTGTACGGCAGGACCAAATCAGAGAGATAGGTAGGAGCAAGCAAGCCCATGTAATGCTTTGTAGGTTAGCAGTAAAACCTTGAAATCAGCCCTTGCTTTGACAGGAAGCCAGTGTAGAGAGGCTAGCACTGGAGTAATATGATCAAATTTTTTGGTTCTAGTCAGGATTCTAGCAGCCGTATTTAGCACTAACTGAAGTTTATTTAGTGCTTTATCCGGGTAGCTGGAAAGTAGAGCATTGCAGTAGTCTAACCTAGAAGTGACAAAAGCATGGATTAATTTTTCTGCATCATTTTTGGACATAAAGTTTCTGATTTTTGCAATGTTACGTAGATGGAAAAAAGCTGTCCTTCAAATGGTCTTGATATGTTCTTCAAAAGAGAGATCAGGGTCCAGAGTAACGCCGAGGTCCTTCACAGTTTTATTTGAGACGACTGTACAACCATTAAGATTAATTGTCAGATTCAACAGAAGATCTCTTTGTTTCTTGGGACCTAGAACAAGCATCTCTGTTTTGTTCGAGTTTAAAAGTAGAAAGTTTGCAGCCATCCACTTCCTTATGTCTGAAACACATGCTTCTAGCAAGGGCAATTTTGGGGCTTCACCATGTTTCATTGAAATGTACAGCTGTGTGTCATCCGCATAGCAGTGAAAGTTAACATTATGTTTTTGAATAACATCCCCAAGAGGTAAAATATATAGTGAAAACAATAGTGGTCCTAAAACGGAACCTTGAGGAACACCGAAATGTACAGTTGATTTGTCAGAGGACAAACCATTCACAGAGACAAACTGATATCTTTCCGACAGATAAGATCTAAACCAGGCCAGAACTTGTCCGTGTAGACCAATTTGGGTTTCAAATCTCTCCAAAAGAATGTGGTGATCGATGGTATCAAAAGCAGCACTAAGGTCTAGGAGCACGAGGACAGATGCAGAGCCTCGGTCCGATGCCATTAAAATGTCATTTACCACCTTCACAAGTGCCGTCTCAGTGCTATGATGGGGTCTAAAACCAGACTGAAGCATTTCGTATACATTGTTTGTCTTCAGGAAGGCAGTGAGTTGCTGCGCAACAGCCTTTTCTAAAAATGTTGAGAGGAATGGAAGAATAGATATAGGCCGATAGTTTTTTATATTTTCTGGGTCAAGGTTTGGCTTTTTCAAGAGAGGCTTTATTACTGCCACTTTTAGTGAGTTTGGTACACATCCGGTGGATAGAGAGACGTTTATTATGTTCAACATAGGAGGGCCAAGCACAGAAAGCAGCTCTTTCAGTAGTTTAGTTGGAATAGGGTCCAGTATGCAGCTTGAAGGTTTAGAGGCCATGATTATTTTCATCATTGTGTCAAGAGATATAGTACTAAAAGACTTGAGCGTCTCTCTTGATCCTAGGTCCTGGCAGAGTTGTGCAGACTCAGGACAACTGAGCTTTGAAGGAATACGCAGATTTAAAGAGGAGTCCGTAATTTGCTTTCTAATAATCATAATATTTTCCTCAAAGAAGTTCATGAATTTATCACTGCTAAAGTGAGTCATCGAGCAGCAGTTAAGGGCTCTTCGGTACTGCACGGTACTGTCTTTCCAAGCTAGTCAGAAGACTTCCAGTTTGGTGTGGCGCCATTTCCGTTCCAATTTTCTGGAAGCTTGCTTCAGAGCTCGGGTATTTTCTGTGTACCAGGGAGCTAGTTTCTTATGAGACATGTTTTTAGGGGTGCAACTGCATCTAGGGTATTGCGCAAGGTTAAATTGAGTTCCTCAGTTAGGTTGTTAACTGATTTTTGTCCTCTGGCGTCCTTGGGTAGACAGAGGGAATCTGGAAGGACATCAAGGAATCTTTGTGTTGTCTGTGAATTTATAGCACGACTTTTGATGTTCCTTGGTTGGGGTCTGAGCAGATTATTTGTTGCAATTGCAAACGTAATAAAATGGTGGACCGATAGTCCAGGATTATGAGGAAAAACATTAAGATCCACAACATTTATTCCATGGGACAAAACTAGGTCCAGCGTATGACTGTGACAGTGAGTGGGTCCAGAGACATGTTGGACAAAACCCTGGGTCTGTGGACTTTTCCATGTGAATATTAAAGTAACCAAAGATTAGAATATTATCTGCTATGACTACAAGGTCCGATAGGAATTCAGGGAACTCAGTGAGGAACGCTGTATATGGCCCAGGAGGCCTGTAAACAGTAGCTATAAAAAGTGATTGAGTAGGCTGCATAGATTTCATGACTAGAAGCTCAAAAGACGAAAACGTCTTTGTTTTTTTGTAAATTTAAATTTGCTATCGTAAATGTTAGCAACGCCTTTGCGGGATGCACGGGGATATGGTCACTAGTGTAGCCAGGAGGTGAGGCCTCATTTAACACAGTAAATTCATCAGGCTTAAGCCATGTTTCAGTCAGGCCATCACATCAAGATTATGATCAGTAATTAGTTAATTGACTATAATTGCCTTTGAAGTAAGGTATCTAACATTAAGTAGCCCTATTTTGAGATGTGAGGTATCATGATCTCTTTCACTAATGACAGGAATGGAGGTGGTCTTTATCCTAGTGAGATTGCTAAGGCGAACACCGCCATGTTTAGTTTTGCCCAACATAGGTCGAGGCACAGACACGGTCTCAATGGTGATAGCTGAGCTGACTACACTGACTGTTGTTAGTAATTAGATATGTAGAAGGGTGAGCCGGTCAAGGATCGATTCAGACAAAGTGGTAAATTGTATGACAAGCGACAGTTTATTCAGAGTGAAGATATCTGGTACAGCGTAATTACGGCTCTTCCGTTAGCTCGCATAGAACAGCAGGCAAGAGACCGTTAACATTCAGTACACCCCTAATATACAGAACAGAAAGTAGGTTGATTCTAGAAGATCGGATCTTTGGATTGGTTCAAGCTGGGGTGTAGTCTGTAGTCTTCCGCCATTGGCTCAGTTGTCTGTCCGTCATCGTAGAATCCTCTTCGGGCACACAATGTTCGGCTAGAAAGGAGATTATGCGTGTGCGCTGGTTTGGCAGTTAGTGTGTAATGTGGGAGCTATCCTGTAGGGGACCCCACAGGCTTTACAGTGAGTTGTAGCCATGTATTAGCAGTAGGCTGGTCACCTGCATAAGAAATAGCATTTCTTTACAAAACCCTCTCTTCACGTCTCACCAGAGACGTGACACAACCTAACTAGATCCAGACACAAAGAGAAACTTCTCCCAAAGGGACTATGAAATAAGGCACGGTATTAAACAGAAATAGATATATATGTATTACCATCATGTTCTCCATTCAATCTCACTATGTACTAAGTTGGCTACCAGCCACCTAGGAACTTACAACCCTCATTTAACAGAGCGGAGAACAACAGCTCAAAATAAAAGTAAAATGCTTGTCCACATAAGCCAACTTTTTCCCGCAGGAAAAAGTTGTGATTCCCTCTCTTCACATCTCCAAAGAGATGTGACTTAAACTAGGCAAGTCAGGCGGAATGATCCACTTGCATAACACATACATACATCCCCACAAGGCAACAGCAGATATAATGTAAACCTAATAGGCACTCTCCTCCTCATCCTCGAATTCAAGTAGGTCTTTATCCAGCAGAGGAAACATCTGGGAAGGGGAGGAAGGGTCAATAGCTCTAGAGATAACCCTAGTGGTAAGGGAACGGATGCATGGAATGCAACAGCTTCCACAGAGAACTAAAATGGCAGCGAACACCGAAATGGATACCAAAATGGAGGAAACCAGGGTTTTATATTTACCAAACGCACTCATCCAGGAGTCCCACATCGAGGTATCTATCCCAGAATGAGATTTAATTTTACCATTAAGCGTCCGCAGACCCTCCAGAGCGACCGTCAAACTACCATCCGAGGCTGTGTTATTAGGGATGAAAGTACAACACTGGTCACCAAACATAGAGCAAACTCCGCCCTTCTCAGAGAGTAACATATCAATGGCAATACGATTTTGGAAAGCCATCAGGCTGGTTGCAGCCAGTTGACCATGTACTGCTTCAAAACCCTGCTGAGTCCAGTTGCCTAGTCTTTGGACGTTGTAATGAATATAGTTAATACGATCAACATTCTTGTTAATTGTGCACCACCAACAGATGGATGATTCAAACTCTGCAGCTACCTGATCTATTAACTTATACTCATCAGGCACTCCCCTAGGGACTCCGATAGCGTCTATATAGGAGGGGTCTCCACTAGATGGGGTGGTGGCTCTCCTGGAACGTCCCCTATATCCGGGATTCACTCCCTGGATCCGCAGAACAAGGTCCTCGGCTCCTATAGGGTAGATAGAAACAGGCAACAAGAGAGTAACAAGTGCACAGCGTCCAGTACTGTTGGAGGGTAACTTATCAAACAGGACCGTACTACCACACCACCACCACACATCTGCTCTGGATATTGGCCTGAGGCTCCCCTTAATATTAGTTGTATCCAGACACCAATCCGCAGGAATCCATCCCACCTCGGTTCCTCCTCCCGTCATATTGACACAAGTAAAATTTGCCCTTGCAACCTGGTTGGAAAACACTGGGTTCCTAGTGGTGAATTTAGTAACCGGATAGACCTCATCCCAGGCAGTACAATTATCCCTGGGGTTATCTGTAGTCATAAGAGGGATTAGACATGCTAGAGTCACTACTGCTGGGACAATGCGGAGCAATGGACGAGCTCCCATGCACACCACACAACTCTGCCTAGTGGTATTTGCAGCTTCCTCGGTCAACAATAGCCAATTATTGGAAAAACCTGAGACTCCTGTGGCTGTTAAAATTACATCATCCGGACTTTTAAGCCTGGATATTGCCTCCACCGGGCCAAACAGTCGGGATGACGGGGACCCTTTTACGGGTGTGGTCATGTCATTCCTTACTGTAACCGAAGTCGGTTTAGGATTATTAGTCACGCAAATTCGCCACAACCAATATCTGACCCGAATTCCCTGGGGCCAGTATGAAATCATAACACCCTAAGGGCTGGCCCCTGGCCTAACAGTAAGTTTCAGTCCCGTATTTGTCTTAGTTAAAGTCAGTCGCTTCCGCCATTTCACTGCCCCCTCGTCTGTTGTCCAGTCTTCCCACCCATTACCTGTCTCCCCCACCAAATTCCTCCAAGACCAATCGCCAACCTTCCCTAATGTCATATACCAGACATGTCCGGCAAACCAGAGTGCATTGGCCCCCACCTGTTCCCTCCCCTTTAGCCTAGAGTACCCTAAAGTCCCCCAAGGGATGTTAATGATATTAGTTGCGTTTGCGGGGACGCAAACGGTCGTGCTCCGTATGTCGTTGGCCTTACAATCAGTGTCAGGGGTGGTGGAATGCCTCTTGCACAAATGATTGGTCAGTTCTATATGTGCCATGGATGTGGTCAGGTTGGATGACCCATTAGAGGGTCCTATATCTGCTTGTAATGTAGGTGTATGATGCTCTAATACCCACAGGAGAATCCCTATGGAAACTCCTGTGACTACAATAAAAATAACAAACACGGGGCCCGATAAAAATAACAAACACGGGGCCCGATAGGAACAGAACTGTTCGTCTGCATGATTGGACTTTTGACATCTTGACTTTGTAGCCTTTGACTGCCAGAAAGTCTAACAGGGTTTTAGTCATTTCTAGACAGAGGTCTGAGGTGGGAGCCCCCAGCAACAGGTCGTCTACGTATTGTATGAGTATCACTCCTTCTGGGATTTTCAGTTCTGCCAGGTGAGTCTTCAGAATATAATTGAAGATTCCAGGGGAAGAAGTGTAACCTTGGGGAAGTACGGAATAGGTAAATTGCTGATTCTCGTAGGTAAAGGCAAAAAGTGGCTGGGAAGCCTCATCCAATGGGATGCTGAAAAAGGCATTGGCCAAGTCCACTACGGTGAAATACCGATGTTTGGGTGACTGGTTGCTCAGTATGATGTGTGGGTCTGGAACAGGGAGATCGATGGGTGTGGTAACTTCATTTACAGCCCGGAAATCCTGCACCATCCGGTATGTTTCTCCTCCTGCCTTCAGAACAGGAAGTATGGGGGTGTTCCAGGGTGACCGAGTCCTGTATATGCACCCAGCTCCAAGGAGGCCTTCGATAGTGGGTCTGATCCCCTCTGTCTGTTCATGCTTCAGTCGATATTGGGTTCGAAATATTGGTACCTGTGCCGGATTGGTTAGGGTAATGCACACTGGTTGGACCTGTAACTTTCCCACATCAAATGGTGTGGTTGTCCATATTGCCGATCACGGGCAAATGAAAGCCCTCATCAAGGCAGCTGACCTCAAAGATGCGCCAAACGCCACTCCGCTGGACCAGATAAGGACTGGCTTATGGAATGAGCTCAGAAGAGCATATCCTACGGAAAGGAACCATGCCACCCTTACCTCTTTTACCATGGAACCTGGTGAACAACCCGCTGCCTACCTGGACAGGGCTAAGACCACATGGAGGTCGGTGCATGAAGAGCCATTCGATCACACCGACACCACTCTAGCGATGTGGAAAGAAATGGTGGTGAATGGATGTCCTACTGAAGTGAAAGCACAGTTGAGGGGCACAGTGGGCCTCATCTCCCTCCCTCTGACCCAGTTCAACACACACATCCATCATCACGTTGCTCAACATCACAAGGATAAAGGGGGAGCTGAATCCCAGGTGCAAAAGCTCCAGCTTGAGCTCTTGAAGTTGCAACTGAAGGACGCGCAGAGGGGAGACAAACCAAAGCAACAGATGGTGTCACTAAAAAAACAGTCACCCAGATGATGCAGCAACAAACTGTCCAGCAGACTTCCGCACCCGCTCCTGGCCCTGCGCACTTAACACCAATGCCAATGGCTCCACAGTGGGGGCCGCAGATTGCATTCCAGCCACAATGGATTCCAGGACTGCCTAGAAGGAGAGTTTGCTACAACTGTAGGACACCCGGTCACTACTCCAGGGACTGCCCATATCCACTGTCTCAACCTCAGCACCCAACCAGGGGAGGAAGGCCCTTCCACGGTCCACCAAGGGAGAGGTGGCTACAGGCCATCCCCTCAGAACAACCTGCATACAATCACCCAGCGCCATTTGCCTCCTACTCACAGAGCCTTCCACCCCTCACATCCTGTTTAAGTTCAACCAACTGACAGCCCAAATCTACACTCTGCACCCATATAAGACTCCCCAAGCTGAGATCCATTGCACACTCAATGCAACAGAAACTGATGACTGCCTCTACACTGAAGACTGGGACGAAGACATGATGCACCTGACCCCACCTATCAGGTGTTGTACCATTGGGTGTGGCCCAGAGGGGGTGGCAGCACCGGTCATCCTACGATCAAGGAACTTCCATGCACCCCTGGCCTGGACAGCTGAAGCATTAACAGCCATAACACTCCTGAAAACAGATCTATCAGCGGCAGCAGCTCTGACTGCACCTGACTACAAGAACAAGTTCCATTTGGATGTTCCTGAAAAGGAAGGATTCACCTCATCCGTCCTATTCCAGAAACAAGAGGGGGAGAGAAGGGTCTTGATGTACTACTATTCCAAACTTGACCACATTGAGATAGGACAGACAACATGCTCCAGATACGTTACTGCAGTAGCAAAAGCTATTGAAAAAAACAGCTCACCTCGTGATGTTACCCCTGAATCAGCCATCATCCCTCAACCAGCACCTGCTCAATTAGCGGAAATCATCGGATTGACGCAGGCCCTCATCAGAGGAAAAGGAAAGACTGTGAATATCTATACAGACTCAGCCTATGCCCATGGAGCAGTCCACACTGATGGACCCAGAACTTTTACGAGAAGCACATAGCCACACACACGAAGGCAAACTAAAGACCCTTCAAAAGGTCTCGCATCTGGTGGCACCCTCACATAAAAATATGACTGACTTATTTTATGACGATGATTTATTTTGTGACGAATGCCACATTTGTGGTGACCACAACCCAAAGATGCATGTTTTCAGGACATTAGCATAGATTACACAGACATGGGGGCGGATAATGTGGTTAATGGGAAACGATACCTAGTAGTGATGGTGGATGGGTTTTCCAAATGGGTAGAGGCAATTCCAACGGTGGGAGAGGATGCGAAATCAGTCATTAAATTTGGGCCTGTTTATAGGCCACAATCCCAAGGTCTCATGGAAACGCGCAGGTCAAAAGCTAAGATTCAAAATAGCTAAAATATGTGCTGGGTCGAAGTTGCTCTCCTTATGAGATAATGACTGGAAGAGTCATGCCAGGTCCACCAAGAGAGGGAGGTCATATGCCCCCTCTTGATGTACACCAGATAGGTATGACTGACTATGTAAGAAAATTGACGGAACTGTCTGCAGCTCTCTCCAAACAGATACACAGAGTCCATGAGGGTCGAGCTGACGGGAGATCCAGAGCAGCCAAGGGTAAAGGTCGGCGATTGGGTAAGGATCAAGGTCCACAAAAGAAAGTGGGCGGATCCCAGGTGGACTGGACCGTACGAAGTGAAGGAGGTTACTTCACACTCAGTCCAGGTCAAAGGTAAATCGGGCGCACCTTGGCACCACTTGACTCATTGTACACCAGCACCGACTCCTTCTAGAACTCTGACTGAAGTCAGGGTCGATTTGAGCGACCTAAATTTGATTCCAACCACAGAACCCTTAGTTGTTAAGGATGTGGGAGCAACTCCCCAGCTCACCAACTAACCGGTCTTCCAGAGATAGGGGCTATCCCTGGAAGAGATTGGGAATATCGGGCCCCGTGTTTGTTATTTTTATAATGGTCACAGGAGTTTCCATGGGGATTATCCTGTGGGTATTAGAGCATCATACACCTACATTACAAGTAGATATAGGACCCTCTAATGGGTCATCCAACCTGACCACATCCATGACACATATTGAACTGACCAATCATTTGCACAAGAGACGCTCCACCACCCCTAACACTGATTGCAGGGCCAACGACGTGCGCAGTACGACTGTTTGTGTGCCCTTCAATGCAACTAGTATCATTGACATCCCTTGGGGGACCTTAAGGGGCTCTAGGAACGGGGTAGGAACCGGTGCACTCTGGTCTGCCGGACATCACTGGTATATGACATTAGGAAAGGTTGGCGATTGGTCTTGGAAGAATTTAGTGGGGGAGACAATTAATGGGTGGGAAGACTGGACGACAAACAAGAGGGCATTGGAATGGCGGAAGCGACTGACTTTAACTAAGACAAAAACGGGACTGAAACTTACCGTTAGACCAGGGGACCAGCCTTTAAGTGTTATGATTTCATACTGGCCCCATGGAATTCCGGGACCAGATATTGGCTGTGGCGAATTTGTTTGACTAAGAATCCTAAACCGACTTCGGTTACAGTAAGGAATGACATGAACGCACCCGTAAAAGGGTCACCTATATTCCCACTGTTTGGCCCGGTGGAGACAATATCCAGGCTTAAAAGCCCGGATGATGTAATATTGACAGCCACAGGGGTCTCAGGTTTTTCCAATAATTGGCTACTGTTGACAGAGGAAGCTGCAAATACCACCAGACAGAGTTGTGTGGTGTGCATGGGAGCTCGTCCATTGCTTCGAATTGTCCCAGCAGTGGTGACTCGAGCATGTCTAATCCCACTTATGACAACTGATAACCCCAGAGATAATTGTACTGCCTGGGATGGTGTCTATCCAGTCACTAAATTCACCGATAGGAAACCAGTGTTTTCCAACCAGGTAGCAAGGGCAAATGTTACTTGTGTCAATATGACGGGAGGAAGAACTAAAGTGGGATGGGTTCCTGCAGATTGGTGTCTGGATACAGCTAATATTAAGGGTAGCTTTACACCAAAATCCAGAGCAGATGTGTGGTGGTGGTGTGGTAGTACTGTCCTGTTTGATAAGTTACCTTCCAACAGTACTGGACGCTGTGCACTTGTTACTCTCTTGTTGCCTGTTTCTATCTACCCTATAGGAGCCGAGGACCTCGTCCTGCGGATCCAGGGAGTAAACCCCGGATATTGGGGACGTGCCAGGCGAGCCACCACCCCATCTAGTGGAGACCCCACCTACATAGACGCTATTGGAGTCCCCAGGGGAGTGCCTGATGAGTATAAGTTAGTAGATCAGGTAGCTGCAGGATTTGAATCATCCCTCTGTTGGTGGTGTACAGTAAACAAAAATGTTGATCGTATTAATTACATACATTACAACATCCAAAGGCTAGGCAATTGGACTCAGCAGGGTTTTGAAGCTGTACATGGTCAACTGGCTGCAACCAGCCTGATGGCTTTCCAAAATCGTATTGCCATTGATATGTTACTCTCTGAGAAGGGCGGAGTTTGCTCTATGTTTGGTGACCAGTGTTGTACTTTCATCCCCAATAACACAGCCTCGGATGGTAGCTTGTCGGTCGCTTTGGAGGGTCTGCGGACGCTTAATGGTAAAATGAAATCTCATTCTGGGATAGATTCCTCGATGTGGGACTCCTGGATGAGTGCGTTTGGTAAATATAAAACCCTAGTTTCCTCCATTTTGGTCTCCATTTCGGTGTTTGCTGCCATTTTAGTTCTCTGTGGATGCTGTTGCATTCCATGTATCCGGTCCCTTACTACTAGAGTTATCTCTAAAGCTATTGACCCTGCTTCCCCTTCCCAGATGTATCCTCTCCTTGCTAATGACCTGCCAGAGTTTGAGGATGAGGTGGAGAATACCCATTAGAGCGTGTCACATCTCTTTGGAGATGTGAAGAGAGGGTATCACAACTTTTTCCGGCTGGAAAAAGTTGGCTTATGTAGACCTGTTAGAGCTACTAGTTCCCCTTTGGGAACTCCCCCCCCCCCTGAGCTGTAATGTGGCGCAGGGAACGCAAGAAATAATCCTAAAAATATTTAACCCCCACAGAATCGCTTGAAAAATGGCTCAAATGAAAGATAAAGAAGTTATTTATCTACCCAGCAAGTCAGATTTCTAAAATGTTTTACGGCGAAAACATAGCACATATTTATGTCCAACCACCACTGCATACATACCTCATTAGCTTAGCCAAGTAGGAAAAAATATGCAATCAACAAACGCAGGATTAAAAGAAAAATCATTTCACTAACCTTTTGAAATCTTCATCAGATGACAGTAATATAACATGTTACACAGTACATTCATTTTTTTCAATAATATGCAATATATATCCATAAATCTCTGTTTACAATTATGCATCGTTCAAAAAATGCTACTGCAATGTCAGGAGAAATAAATAGCTCCGGCAGATAACGTCAGCTAACAAGGAATACACATCATAAACTTTGACTAAATATGCATGTTTTACATATGTGTGGCAAGATAAACTTCTTCTAAATGCAATTGCTATGTTACAATTATTTTTAACGTTACATTTGGCGTTTACTAGGCTATAATAGAGAGTCGGCGCTCTCATTTAGCATGCTGACTCCTCTATCATGGAGTCGACAGAAACCCAAAATGAAGACGTAAATATTCCCTTACCATGGCTGTTCTTGCTTCAGAAGACGTGGAAGGGTTAATACTCACCAAGTTAGCGTTCAGTTTTCAAGTCTGTGTCTTTCCGTTCTCAAACTAGACACTTTTCGGTCGAAATGTATGCAAATTTCAAGTGGATGCACACCAAAACGTCGAAAGTATACATTATATTTCGAGTAAACTTGTCAAACTATGTTTATAATTAAGCCTTAGCATGTTATAAAGGTCTACAGCAATCGTGAGGGCGAACAGATTAGCACACGTTGTTCAGTCTGTCCTGGGAGAAAGAGAGAAATTTCCCATCTCCCATTGGTGAAACTTTTTTTTTGCGTCACCGGGACGTTTGGTCACGCTGAACGTCTCGTGAGCGCGCGATTCTCACAGTTACACGCCTCATCGAAAGCAGGCTTCACGCTGAAGACATAGAAAGTGTTTCCATGGTTATAGCTGTTTGGGAAGTGTGTATACGATGACGTCAAAGTGATGGCAACTTTTCCCATTACAAGAGAGACTTTGGGAGAATGCATGCCCTGAGACTTCTGCTTTAGCTAGAGACAAAATTTAAACGGTTTTATAAGCTTTAGAGTGTTTCCTATTCAATAACATATATTAGCAACTTTTGACAAAAATTTATCATGGTTTATATGGGTGCCGAATTCCTCCAGAAGGGGCAGTATTCAGGCCTGGCCCTAAGAGGTAGAATATCATTTTTACTTTCATTTTGAGCTGTTCTCCGCTCTGTTACATGAGGGTTGTAAGTTCCTAGGTGGCTGGTAGCCAACTTAGTACATAGTGGGATTGAGTGGAGAACATGGTGGTAATACATATACATCCATTTCTTTTTAATGTTGTGCCTTTTTCATAGCCCCTTTGGGAAAAGTTTTCTTTTGTATCAGAATCTAGTTAGGTTGTGTCACGTCTCTGGGGAGACGTGAAGAGAGGGATTTGTAGAGGACTGCTAATTCTTATGTAGGTGACATTACACTACTATAGCTGAGACAACGTATTTTCATAGTAAAACAGGTTGGGCCCCATACAGGATATCTCTCACACACACACTCACTTAAATCATCCACAACACTGTCACAACAGGATACTCCTAGCCACAGGTGCTAGCCGGCAGTTCGGCCACAACTCCCCTGAAGATAGGGACGCACACACATTACACACGGACTCTTGAGGACAGGACAGGGACGCATACGCTCTTACACACTGACCCCAGAAGACAGGGACGACGCACATACAGTACACACACAGCTGCCGAGGACACCCAGATAAGACACCCACAGATTGGCAGAAAGCCTAGACTTAGAGACAAACTAGCACACACACATAATCTCCCTCCCAGCCGAACATTGTGTGACTGAAGATAGCGCACACACCAGATCTCCTTTTCAGCTGAACATGGTGTGACGACCAAGAACAGGCATGGCAGGATTCTACGATGACGGACAGACAACAGAGCCAATGCCGGATGACTACACACCAGCCTGATCCAATCCGAAGATCCGATCTCCTAGAAATCAACCTACTTTCTGTTCTGTATATGAAGCTTGTACTCACTGTTAGCAAGGTTCCTTTCTGCTAGTCTCTGATGAGCTAACAGAGGGGCCCGTATATACGCTGTACCAGATATCTTTACTCTGAATAAACCTGTCGCTTGTCATATAATTGACCACCTTGTCCGAATCGATCCTTGACCGACTCGCCCTATCTACATATCCCATTATCAACACTTGTCTATGGAGTCCAAGACAGCAGGGGAGGAAGGGTGATCAGAATATGGTTTCCCGTGATGCCTGGGGAGAGTGAGGCGCTCAGGCTGGCACTGTTCTTCAGTGTCCACCATAGTCAGACGCCACATCTCTTCGGTGGTTGCCTTCAACAGGCCTGGTGTACTAGTCGCTTCCCAAGTGAGTTTCGAGGCCCTTTTTATCATTGGACCCAGGCTTCGGGCCTCGTGTCCATTCCCTACTGCGAGGGTCACGTGTGGAGCAGAGTCGGGTCCCAGTTGATACCAAGGTTTAATATGGTGTGGGAGTATGACTGGGGCTGCCACCCCCTCAGGGCCGCACACGATGGTAAGGCAGCGTATGTTTGGGGTAAGATGCATCATGTTTTCATCCCAATCTTGTGTGTACGGCGTATCTTCGTCGTCAGTGACGTTGAGAGTGCAGTGCAACTCTGCCTGTGGTGTCTTATAGGGATGAAAGGTGTATATTAGCTTCCTCCATTGGTTGAATTGAAATTGGATGGCAGGAGTTCCAGGTCCAGATGGTAGGCATTTGAGCCAGTAAACCTCCTGTGTGGTGGATAGAGCAGGTGCGGGCAGAATTGGGAGCATCAGGATTCGGGCCCTTGGCGGTGGATCGAGCGCGACCTCCACACCTGACTCAGTTAGGTAGATTGCGCATCCTAACTTACAGAGTAGGTCTCGACCTAGTAGGTTGATTGGGCAATTTGGACAATATAGGAATTGGTGTTTCAAACTGGAAGGGCCCCACTGGAACAATAGTGGAGTAGTTTTGTATTGATCTTCAGGATTTCCTGTAACCCCCACCACCTTTATCTTGTCTGAAGAGAGGGGTTGATGAGAATTGATGGCGGAATATGTACATCCAGTGTCCACAAGGAACCTGTGGGTGACCCCTTGTACTACGCATGTAATAGTGGGTTCCGTGTGGACAGAGAATTGTTGGCCATCTAACCCGACTGGTGGTGGTGGGCAGCCTCATTCCCATGGGGGGTATCCCTCGGACATCCCCTGGAAGGTGGGACCGGTAGGGGGCGCTGGGTTGTAGGCTGGTTGATATCCCTGGGCAGGGGCTGGTGGATATCCCTGGGCAGGGGCGGGGTACCTTGGGGCCCCTCTTCCCCATTGTCCACCTCTCCTCCCCCTGTTAGCCAAATATGACAGGCGCTGCTGTGAGGGGGTCTCTGGCGTAATGGCCTTCGTGGTTACAGTTGTAGCAATGCATGGGCCTTACTTGTGGCGGTCCCCCCCTTGTTTGTGGTGGCCCCCCCCATGTCGGTCCAGGTGGGTTGGAAAATCCAGGCTGGGTGTAACCCTCATATCCGTAGTTGGCTCCTGGATTTGGAGGGGCGGCGTATACGACCGGTGCCTGTGCGGGGGTCGGTGGTGCTGGAGCGGCCACCAACATCTGGTTCATGGTCTGAGTCACAATCTTGGCTATATCAGTGGGTTCCTCCGCCACCATTTGCTTTTTAGGCTTTGCGGTCTTTTGGGCCTCATTCAATTGTAATTTGAGCAACTGGAGTTGCAGCGACTGAACTTGTGAATCAGCCGTGCCCTTGTCTTTGTTGTATTGAGAGATGTGATGGTGGACATGGGAGTTGAATTGGGCAGTGGGCAAGGCCATCAGCCCCACTGTGGCCCTAAGCTTGGTTTTCACTTCTGTGGGTGTCCCATTCACCACCATCTCCTTCCACATGCTGAGAGTGGTTCCGCTCTGGTCATGGGGTTCAATGTGGACTGACCTCCAGGTGGTCTTGGCCCTATCTAGGTATTGAGCTGCCTGCTCCCCGTCTTCCATGGCAAAAGAGGTAAGGGTTGCATAATTTTTCTCGGTGGGATATGCCCTTCTGAGCTCATTCCACAGTGATACTCTGTATTTCTCAGGTTCTGTTGCTGACCCCAATGTTCCCAGTCCTGCTGTGTTTATTAGGGCATTCATGGTCGTGTAGTCGGTTGACCTAGCCAATAAGGCCTTCATGTCCCCCAAGGCAAGCCGGACCCCGGAAGTTAGGGACTGAAGCTGAAGCAGCCAGGCTGAGGAACCCCCAT
Source organism: Oncorhynchus nerka (assembly GCF_034236695.1). Classification (NCBI taxonomy): domain Eukaryota; kingdom Metazoa; phylum Chordata; class Actinopteri; order Salmoniformes; family Salmonidae; genus Oncorhynchus; species Oncorhynchus nerka. The sequence continues at coordinate 55,465,617 of NC_088420.1, forward strand.
GTAAGCTCGGGAGCTGTTCCATCAGGGCCGTCAAATCTTGCATCTTCCAGGCAACGTATTCCTCTCGGTGCGTTGTGTCGTCCATCCTGAGTGGCATTTGATACAGCCCATGTCGTCTTTGGGCTTATTCTTCTTCTTCTCTCCTTTGTCTGGCTATGATGCGCTTCGACCGTCTTACTGCCGTTTCAACGGGGGTTGATTTTCCCTTAACTCCTTGTATCAGGACTATTTCACCCGTTTCTGCTGCGACTTCTTCCATGAGTTTCAGTTGGCTTTTTGCCTCCCATACACCTGCAGCTGTGAGGGGAACGTCTTCCTCTGTCTCCTCTTGTGGTTCCATATCATCTCCTCCCTGTTCTTCCGGTTCGCTGAAAGTCATTAAATTTTCTTCTTGTCGGCGGCCACTTGTGAAATACTCCTTACTAATATCGCTCCTTGGTTCCCCTCTATGTTCTCTGTACACACTGGATGTGCAGGAGGTGGGGGTTCCCCTCCCCTCTGACTTCAAGCTGCTCCCGTTGCCCCCTGCTCCATGTATGAATGGATTCCTCGTGTGGCCACTGGGGTGGAGCTGTTCTCGCATAGATCGAGGGGCATGCATGTCAGATGGCCCTGGTGTGCACCTTTGTGCACCCCCTGGTGTGGAGTAACCCTGTGGGCCAGGCTTTAATTCTTCACACTCCAGGTGGCCCCCTTTGATCAACGTATCCCCTCGGAGTACTCCTTCTTTTACAAGGAACACAGGGGCCTGTGTTGACGCGGGCCCGGCCCTTTTCCCCTTATCAGTATAAGGTGGAGGCAGATTTGATAGGACCGGGTAAAGGGGTCGGGTCGTTGAGGGCACATGTGTTGGCGGGGCAGAGGGAAATGGATTTGGCGACATCTCCTGGTGGTGGCCCGTCTGCTCATCTTCCCCTTCTGAGGGAGTGGCCACCCCCATAATTTCCGTTTTTTTATTCAGTTGTGCTCTTAGCGCCTCTTCGATGGCCCAAGTTCCTATCTTCAGTTCCACTTCTGCCCTTTCTCTCTGTTTAGTCCCTTCTTTCTTAAATACGTGATTTTTGTTCTTTTCTGCCTCTTTCTCTCTAGCTTCCTGCAACGTCTCTCTTAACCCACATTCCATTGTTTTCAGGTGAACCCCGTTTGGCGGTCCCCCTCCTAAATAACCTTCTTGTGTCCATTTTAGCTTTAATCCCTCCCAAACTTTCTTCATGTGCTTCCATTGTTCCTTTCCCCCTGATCTATATTCTATTTTTTGTTCTAGGAACTCATTAAACCTCAGCTTTGGAGTATTGGGGGTCGCCATTGTGAATTTGCTTTAATCGTAATTTAATTTAATTCAATCGGAATTTAATCGTAGTTTTAATCGGAATTCTCTCCTTCTATCTGAATATAGTTAGCATATACTTCGCCCGACGTTGATTAATACCCACGATGTATTCGAAGAGACACTGCTGCTCGTGCTCTGTCTTATCTCTGAGCTTCTCCTTAGTATGTTTTAGTTCGAGAAAAAACGAATGGGTTGGTATAGCATTTGTGGAGCGCACAACCAAGGGATCTATTCGACTATTTAGTCTCAATATTTAAATATTATATTCAGATATTATTTCAATTATACATCAGTCATTTTGTTCCTGATTATACATTTAACACAGAAGTCATAGGTACATACAACATAGAAGTTTCGGATTTATCCAATAACCCTTATTATAATTCTATCTCTCTCTCTCTATCTAACCACCAACAATCTTAATGGAAACAATTACAACCACATTGCATTTTAATATAAACAGTTACAAATAGACAAGACAAAACATACAAATACAGGTTATATCTCTGACCCCTATCAGACCGGACTAAGCGGATTTACTGGATAAAATTCAACTCTATCCTGGATAGAATTCAATTCTATCCCCTACTGACCCCTATCAGAATTAAAATACACGTTATCTCTCTGACCCCTGAAAGCCGACCCCTATCAGACCGAACTAAGCGGATTTACTGGATAGAATTTAACTCTATCCTGGATAGAATTAAATTCTATCCCCTACTGACCCCTATCGAACTGACCCCTATCAGAATTAAAAATACATGTCCGACCCCTATCAGTGAACCTCTATCAGACTAGCCTCGACCGGGTCACGGGACAAAATTACAATTTCTCCCCTCGGCGCTAGGTTTAATGAATAGTAGTTAACTATCCCCTTACTGATCTCTATTCCTGACCCCTATCGGAACTATCCAGGCCTTAAAGTGATCTCTCATCAACTGAAAGCTATCAGACTGTGCTGACCGGGTCGCTGGACAAAATGACAATTTATCCCCTCGGCGCCAGATTTAATGAATAGTAATTAACTATCCCCTTACTGATATCTCATCAATGATTTATATCACTCCGGCCGTCGCCGGCTTGTTACCACATATGTTCACTTCACTGTCTTTGACTCGTCAGCAAATTATAAATTTACACAAGAATTCATACTTACTCGGAAATACTGATCAAAATTTAGACAGACTATACGACAATATGCAAAGTTTTATTTAACAGGTTTTGCTTACCTTATTTATGGTGCACCTTTAGATCAGTTTCCCGAGTTGAGCAGAATTTTTGTCCACCCCCGAAACGTCTTCACTCGTCCTTCATGAATCGTCCTTCCACCAACTCACCCCCTCTCTCACACCCAATCAGCTCACTTCGACTGGACCGTTAGTTAACTATCCTCTGCTTACCAAGTTCTGTTAGATATGTAGAAGGGTGAGCCGGTCAAGGATCGATTCAGACAAAGTGGTAAATTGTATGACAAGCGACAGTTTTTTCAGAGTGAAGATATCTGGTACAGCGTAATTACGGCTCTTCCGTTAGCTCGCATAGAACAGCAGGCAAGAGACCGTTAACATTCAGTACACCCCTAATATACAGAACAGAAAGTAGGTTGATTCTAGAAGATCGGATCTTTGGATTGGTTCAAGCTGGGGTGTAGTCTGTAGTCTTCCGCCATTGGCTCAGTTGTCTGTCCGTCATCGTAGAATCCTCTTCGGGCACACAATGTTCGGCTAGAAAGGAGATTATGTGTGTGCGCTGGTTTGGCAGTTAGTGTGTAATGTGGGAGCTATCCTGTAGGGGACCCCACAGGCTTTACAGTGAGTTGTAGCCATGTATTAGCAGTAGGCTGGTCACCTGCATAAGAAATAGCATTTCTTTACACTGTGCTAGCGGCAGACTCCACTATGCTGGCAGGCTGGCTAACAGCCTGCTGCCTGGCCTGCACCCTATTTCATTGTGGAGCTAGAGGAGTTAGAGACCTGTCTATGTTGGTAGATAAGATGAGAGCACCCCTCCAGCTAGGATGGAGTCCGTCACTCCTCAGCAGGTCAGGCTTGGTCCTGTTTGTGGGTGAGTCCCAGAAAGAGGGCCAATTATCTACAAATTCTATCTTTTGGGAGGGGCAGAAAACAGTTTTCAACCAGCGATTGAGTTGTGAGACTCTGCTGTAGAGCTTATCACTCCCCCTAACTGGGAGGGGGCCAGAGACAATTACTCGATGCCGACACATTTTTCTAGCTGATTTACACGCAGAAGATATGTTGCGCTTGGTGATCTCTGACTGTTTCATCCTAACATCGTTGCCGACGTGGATAACAATAGCTCTACACTCGCCAGTTTTAGCTTTAGCCAGCAACATCTTCAGATTAGCCTTAACGTCGGTAGCCCTGCCCCCTGGTAAACAGTGTATGATCGCTGGATGATTCGTTTTAAGTCTAATACTGCGGGTAATGGAGTCGCCAATGACTAGAGTTTTCAATTTGTCAGAGCTAATGGTGGGAAGCTTCGGCATCTCAGACCCCGTAACGGGGGAGTAGAGACCAGAGAAGACTCGGCCTCTGACTCCAACTCGCTGCTTAATGGGGAAAACCGGTTGAAAGTTTCTGTCGGCTGAATGAGCTACACCGGTTGAGCGTTCCTACAGCATTTCCTTCCAGAAACCGTGAGAATGTTGTCCGGCTGCGGGGACTGTGCCAGGGGATTTATACTACTATCTGTACTTACTGGTGGCAGAAACGCTGTTTCATCCTTTCCTACACTGAAATTACATTTGCCTAACGATTGCGTCTGAAGCTGGTCTTGTAGCACAGCTATCCTCGCCGTAAGGCGAGTACAGCGACTGCAATTAGAAGGCATCATGTTAATGTTACTACTTAGCTTCGGCTGTTGGAGGTCCTGACGAATCGTGTCCAGATAAAGCGTCCGGAGTGAAAAAGTTGAGGGAAAAAAAGATATATATAAACGGTAATTAAAATGTAAAAACCGTAAAGTTGTCAGGTAGCAAAATAGTTTGGCAACAAAATGCACAGCAACTCGAAAACAAGTCTGCAAGTTGTGACCGGAAAACAAGACACACCGTACAACGAAGGTACTGGCCAATCGGCCGGACAATTTCCAGCGTCGTCCTTCTACCAGGTCACGTTGGGGTCACCATGTTAGAGTTGCGTCAATTCGAATCTGGTATCAGGATAAATATGACAATGAGTCACCGATTGTATACTATGTATTTTTTTATTAGCTAAGCAATAAGTGGTAAATGCAACTTTCGTATATACGGGCTCTCTGTAATACCACGCAGGGCAGAACAGAGAACTGACTTTTTCCTGACAAAGATATTATAATATACCCTGATGACAGTAGTAGTTCCGGCTTCCGAGCCGGCCTGTCAGAGTAGAGACTGGGCGTGGTTTAAACTTGCTCAGCCTATTGCAGGCGCTCAGGCGGGTCCCCGCCTCTTGGCGCTTCTGTTGATAGATGTAACTGTTGCTGTGAAGAACATCCATGCGCTCATGCTCCATACCGTTATCTCGCACCTGGCTCCTGTTATCTAACAAAAGACTGCTTGTTCTCGCAACACCCCGCCCTAAATGTGCCCCCCTCCCAACTCATTGAACAGTTCCTGTCTTCATGCTACTTTTCCATCATGAGAAAGGCCCATGGCCTTGAAACTTTTAACAGTGTTTCAAGTCAGCTATGTTGCATAACAGATACATACATCCACACAAGCCAACAGCAGATAATATTCAATCATATATATGGTAATGGCTATAATGTAAAACACAGAATCCAACAAGACCCCTCTGAATACTTGCAGACATTTTAATTTGACTCACTTTTTGTCTCTTCCACAATGTTATTCCTCACTCCTACAGTGTCCATCACAATTACATGCACATGGACAATTATGCAAATTAGGTGATGACATCATTTAGCAACTTCTAGCGACTTTTAGGACAGCCAATAGCTACTTTCCTTACTGAGGGGTTGGCAACACTGCTAACTTTAAACATCGGCTATCTGAGCAGCTAACTGATCGCTGCAGCTGTACAAAGCCCATCTGTAAATAGCCCACCCAATCTACCTACCTCATCCCCATATTGTTTTAATTTACTTTCTGCTCTTTGCACACCAGTATTTCTACTTGCACATCATCATCTACTCATCTATCACTCCAGTGTTAATTTGCTAAATTGTAATTACTTCGCTACTATGGCCTATTTATTGCCTTACCTCCATTTGCACGCACTGTATATAGACTTTCTTTTTTTTCTTCTATTGTGTTATTGACTCTACGCTTGTTTATTCCATCTGTAACTGTGTTGTTGTTTGTGTTGCGCTGCTTTGCTTTATCTTGGCCAGGTCGAAGTTGAATATTAAAACTTGTTCTCAACTAAATTAAATCAAATTAAATTTATTTATATAGCCCTTCGTACATCAGCTGATATCTCATAGTGCTCTGACTGCTCCATGCAGGCTGACAGCACCCTGCAGACTGACAGCTCTGGCTGCTTCATGCAGACTGACAGCACCTCTGGCGGATCCTGGCTGACTGGCACTTCTGGCGGATCCTGGCAGACTGGTGGATCCTGGCTGACTGGTTGATCCTGACAGACTGGCGACGCTGGGCAGACTGGCGGCGCTGGGCAGACTGGCGACGCTGGGCAGACTGGCGGCGCTGGGCAGACTGGGAGCACTGGCGGCGCTGGGCAGACTGGGGGCACTGGCGGCGCTGGGCAGGCGGGAGACTCCGGTAGCGCAGGAGAGGAGAAAAGCGCTGGCTGCGCTGAACAGGCGAGGCGCACTGAAGGCCTGGTGCGTGGTGCTGGCACTGGTGGTACTGGGCCGAGGACACGCACAGGAAGCCTGGTGCGGGGAGCTGCCACCGGAGGACTGGAGTGTGGAGGTGGCACAGGATGGGCTAGACCGTGAAGGCGTACTGGAGATCTTGAGAGCAGTGTTGGCACAGGACGTGCAAGGCTAGGGATGTGCACAGGAGGCCTGGTGCGTGAGGCTGGCACCAACTTCACCAGCCGACTAACGCGCACCTCAGGTTGAGTATGGAGCGCTAACTCAGGTGCTATCAAATCCCCGACACGATCCGTCGGACGAATATCGTATCTATAGCACCAAGCTAGCAACTCCCTCATTACTCTCCACTCCACTTTCCCCATTAACTCCTTCACAGTCTCTGCTTCGCTCACCTCTAACACCGGCTCTGGTTCTGGTCTCCTCATTGGTTCCTCACGATAAACAAGGAGAGTTGGCTCAGGTCTATCTCCTGACTCAGCCACTCTCCCTCTGAGCCCCCCCCCCCCCCCCAATACATTTTTTGGGGTGACTTTCGGGTTTCGCTCTGCGCTGCCGCGTCTGTTTCTCCAACTCCATTCGCCTATAGCCCTCTTCGCACTGTTCCAGCGAATCCCAGGCGGACTCAGGCACTCTCTCTGGGTCGGCCGCCCACCTGTCTATTTCTTCCCACGTCGTATACTCCCGGCCTCTGCTATCCATAACGTCCTCCCTTTGCTGCTCCTGCTGTCGCTGCCTGTAACCACGCCACTCGGTCCGTGTGTGGTGGGTTATTCTGTAACGTCGTTCTTCGTTTGTCAAAAGAGAGTCGGACCGAAATGCAGCGTAGTGGTTACTCATGCCTTTAATAGAAAAAAGTGACACATGAAATAATGATACAAAACAACAAACGGAACGTGAAACCTAATTACAGCCTATCTGGTGAAACTACACAGAGACAGGAACAATCACCCACGAAATACAAAGTGAAACCCAGGCTACCTAAATACGGTTCCCAATCCGAGACGAGAATCACCTGACTCTGATTGAGAACCGCCTCAGGCAGCCAAGCCTATACTAGACACACCCCTAATCAACCACAATCCCAATGCCTACAAAAACCCCAATACGACAATACAATAACCCATGTCACACCCTGGCCTGAACAAATAATTAAAGAAAACACAAAATACTAAGACCAAGGCGTGACACCCATGCTGTTTATACTTGCAAACAATTGTTTGTACAGATGAACATGGTACCTTCATCAAATCAAATCAAATTTATTTATATAGCCCTTCGTACATCAGCTGATATCTCAAAGTGCTGTACAGAAACCCAGCCTAAAACCCCAAACAGCAAACAATGCAGGTGTAAAAGCACGGTGGCTAGGAAAAACTCCCTAGAAAGGCCAAAACCTAGGAAGAAACCTAGAGAGGAACCAGGCTATGTGGGGTGGCCAGTCCTCTTCTGGCTGTGCCGGGTAGAGATTATAACAGAACATGACCAAGATGTTCAAATATTCATAAATGACCAGCATGGTCGAATAATAATAAGGCAGAACAGTTGAAACTGGAGCAGCAGCACAGTCAGGTGGACTGGGGACAGCAAGGAGTCATCATGTCAGGTAGTCCTGGGGCACGGTCCTAGGGCTCAGGTCCTCCGAGAGAGAAAGAAAGAGAGAATTAGAGAGAGCATATGTGGGGTGGCCAGTCCTCTTCTGGCTGGGCCGGGTGGAGATTATAACAGAACGTGGCCAAGATGTTCAAATGTTCATAAATGACCAGCATGGTTGAATAATAGTAAGGCAGAACAGTTGAAACTGGAGCAGCAGCATGGCCAGGTGGACTGGGGACAGCAAGGAGTCATCATGTCAGGTAGTCCTGGGACATGGTCCTAGGGCCCAGGCCAGTTGAAACTGGAGCAGCAGCATGGCCAGGTGGACTGGGGACAGCAAGGAGTCATCATGTCAGGTAGTCCTGGGGCATGGTCCTAGGGCTCAGGTCCTCCGAGAGAAAGAAAGAGAGAAGGAGAGAATTAGAGAATGCACACTTAGATTCACACAGGACACCGAATAGGACAGGAGAAGTACTCCAGATATAACAAACTGACCCTAGCCCCCCGACACATAAACTACTGCAGCATAAATACTGGAGGCTGAGACGGGATGGGTCAGGAGACACTGTGGCCCCATCCGAGGACACCCCCGGACAGGGCCAAACAGGAAGGATATAACCCCACCCACTTTGCCAAAGCACAGTCCCCACACCACCTTCATGTATTTGGAATTTGCTCCCAAGGATACACCAGACTTGTGGAGGTCTACATTTTTTTTCCTGAGGTCTTGGCTGATTTCTTTTGATTTTCCCATGATGTCAAGCAAAGAGGCACTGAGTTTGAAGGTAGGCCTTGAAATACATCCACAGGTACACCTCCAAATGATGTCAAATAACCCATCAGAAGCTTCTAAGCCATGAGATTTTCTGGAATTTTACAAGCTGTTTAAAGGCACAGTCAACTTAGTGTATGTTAACTTCTGAACCACTGGAATTGTGATACAATTAATTATAAGTGAAATAATCTGCCTGTAAACAATTGTTGTGTCAGGCACAAAGTAGATGTCCTAACCGACCTGCCAAAACTATAGTTTGTTAACAAGAAATTTGTGGAGTGGTTGAAAAAGTTTTAATAACTCCAACCTAAATGTATGTAAACTTCCAAATTTAACTGTATATCACAGAAGACTCAAATATAACAAAACTGTTTGACATGGAAACACTGGATTTTCCTCGTTAAAAAAAAGTTATGATGAAATTATGAATAGTAATAACATTCCACCCATGAGGTCAAGAGGAGCGCTTTTGTTCACTGACTGCAGTAAAGGGCTACATCTATATTCTTGGCCATGCTGAATGAATAGGCCTACCCTGAAGGAATAGGCCTAGCCTGAATGTATAGGCCTAGCCTGAAGGAATAGGCCTAACCTGAACCTTCTCACCCCCCCCCCCCTTAAAAGATTTAGATGCACTATTGTAAAGTGGCTGCTCCACCGGATGTCATAAGGTGAATGCACCAATTGTCGCTCTGGATAAGAGCGTCTGCTAAATGACTTAAATGTAACCTGAAGGAATTGGCCTAACCTGCAATTCTTCCCATTAGGCATTACTAATTAACTTGTTTGCTGGCAGTGCCTCAATTTTCATTAATCTCTAATCCACTTGCGTATTGGCAATACCACAATAGTCTAATCATCACATTTACTGCAGAGTGCGCCCCTTTTTAAAGACCGAATGGAATGGTTCTTAAATAGGGCTGAGTCACAGGTCTCGCATTACTGAATAATGCTGTATAACCCATATACAATTTGTTGTGAGGCAAAAACACACATTTATAAATGCACTACAAGACTGTTCGCTATCAGAATAGAATATATACGCTGTCTATTTTTTTGTGAGAAACCGAAATCAATCTTCTGCCCACCTTATCTGCTTAAAAATGTATGTGATTGTTTAGATCTGAAGATGACGCATTCATAGTGCTGGGGCATTCATTTATTGGTACATTCATTAATAGAATCGGCACTCATAAAAAGGGTTTTTAGGAGACGTCATCGGGAGTAATCCACAGGTGAGGTTGCCTGGGGGCCAGCCAGGACAGGTCCACTTAGGAGTGGTGCTTGTAGTCCTCCAGGTGAGCCAGGACATAACCAGAGGGCCCCAGGATGGTGATGAAAAAGGCAGTCATAGCAATGGCTTGCTCCTGGATGAAAACAACACATGACACATGTTAAGACCTGGAACAATTTCATCTTGGAAAACATAACCACATATTGTGTTCCCTGGCCATTCAGTCTCAAGACATTAATAACAGCTGTCAGGCCAAGAAGGGCATTTATTGGTTTCATTGCACATGCACGCCTTTGCACTCTTATACAAAAAAACTATTGGCATATTAAAGCAATTGGCAGATTCATTTAAATTATAATTGCATTATTCTAGCAAAATACAGGATACAGTCCAGTGACAGTGGTGAGCCATTACTATTTCAGTTTCCTTCACAAACTGAGCTAGTTTTAAATCGAACTCGGCACAATCTGGTAAAGTTTTACAAGGTCACACTATTGGCACAATCTCAAGTGGGCTCCATGCACATGAGCTAGACCACAAGGCGGGGGGTGTGAGCAGTATAGTTATCGATGCCAAACACATCTATAAAATTAAGAACTTGAAATAGTCACGCGTGCAACAGGCTACTAGCCTACGTGAATGGATTTACAGCGATAATGTCGTTTTGCGCACTTCCCCAATTAAACCAGCTGACGTTGATATAGCCTCACAAGGCAATCCAAAGTCTGAAATCGAAATAAATAACACGGATTCGTAGCGAAAGAGCGAACTCTAGAAAGGTAACGTGCGCAGCAACCTTCCGCATGTAGCCGACTTACCCCCACGGATAAGTGGTGTTTCGCAGGCTTGTGCGACAGTGTGGCTTTGGAGACGATCTGCGACCTCACTGCGACCCTTAGCAAATTGACAGAACCTCTGATCCCCGACATGATTCCGCTTTCGTGTATTTTTCCCCCAACCCAATAGTCGTGGTGACTCTTTCTGTCTTGTGCTCGGGAGAATGTATTCAATGTCCCAAAAGAAGCCGTTGATTTGTGTTGTCCACCTGCCAAGTGGAACATAAGGTCATAGCAAATTTTAAAAAAGAGTCGACGTATTTGAAGACCCCTCCTGCTGAAACAGCCTCCGGGTATTTAATTGGTCAGATCAACAGCGTTTAAGGCTCGGCTCCACAGACAGGCTGGCTGGCTGGGACCAGTTGATAGGCTGTACTCATGTTACCCCTGCCGGAACTTCTACTGCAACGTGAGGCAAATGAACGCAATAACAACTGTCCCCACTCACAGAATTAAACTAGTTTATATGCGTAATCTTCAAACAGGGTATGTTCGGAACTTCGGGTAAAGTATGTGGAACTATTGCTATTATTGTTGCAATGAAAAAAATAAAAACGTGTGTGTGTCATGTGTATGACTGACCCTGTTGTATAGTGTAATGTTATTGAGGCATTTTATAGGGCTGTCGCAGCTGTAGCATACTGAACTTGTCCCCAGACCATTGCACACAGAAGTCTGTTTCTTGAACCTGCAGCTATATTAGCCGTAATTATAACGGATCACCGTAGGGCCACGTAGTTATTCTACACAGCACTACGATGAGATTTTTTAGCTTTTTTTTATAACCAAATATATTTTTTTATGTTATAGAAGGGACCAGACACTTTTTTTGCGATTTCACTTGTTTTTTATCAACTTATCCCAACCAGTGATTCATTTCCTCATCCTCGTTGTGCAGTACGGGGACCTAAATACGTCCTTTTAGAAACGGGAAAGCTCTCAGTATAGTGATGCAGGTCTTTAGACGTTGAACACGTGAAATTGTGTCATTACATGATATTATATATTATTATTAAAAAAACTTGTGTGAACCCTTCTATAACATGCCATTTACTAATTATTTGTTGTTGATTTGGTTGTTTTAAAAAAAAGCAAACTTCTCCTTTAAAGTCAGGTGATAGCTGTCCTTCAGATTACCATTATATCCAGCAGATGATGCTGTGGTGCTTGTTGTCACATAAAATAAAATAAATCACCATCACCTTATCTTAAAAATGGCTTGTTACTCTTCATCGTTTCTTAACGTGATAATATCTGGTAGTGGCCACGTATCTGGACAACACCCTGTCGTTCTCAACTAACATCAAGGCGGTGGCCCGTTCTTGTAGGTTCATGCTCTACAACATCCGCAGAGTACGACCCTGCCTCACACAGGAAGCAGCGCAGGTCCTAATCCAGGCACTTGTCATCTCCCGTCTGGATTACTGCAACTCGCTGTTGGCTGGGCTCCCTGCCTGTGCCATTAAACCCCTACAACTCATCCAGAACGCCGCAGCCCGTCTGGTGTTCAACCTTCCCAAGTTCTCTCACGTCACCCCGCTCCTCCGCTCTCTCCACTGGCTTCCAGTTGAAGCTCGCATCCGCTACAAGACCATGGTGCTTGCCTACGGAGCTGTGAGGGGAACGGCACCTCAGTACCTCCAGGCTCTGATCAGGCCCTACACCCAAACAAGGTCACTACGTTCATCCACCTCTGGCCTGCTCGCCTCCCTACCACTGAGGAAGTACAGTTCCCGCGCAGCCCAGTCAAAACTGTTCGCTGCTCTGGCCCCCCAATGGTGGAACAAACTCCCTCACGACGCCAGGACAGCGGAGTCAATCACCACCTTCCGGAGACACCTGAAACCCCACCTCTTTCAGGAATACCTAGGATAGGATAAAGTAATCCTTCTCACCCCCCTTAAAAGATTTAGATGCACTATTGTAAAGTGGCTGTTCCACTGGATGTCTTAAGGTGAACGCACCAATTTGTAAGTCGCTCTGGATAAGAGCGTCTGCTAAATGACTTAAATGTAAAATGTAAATGTATCACTGGGCTGTGTGTTGATAAAACACAATAGAACGGGACCTTGAGGAGTGCTGAACAGACTGCCTGTATACAAACATTCATTTGTACATTCAAATGTTTGTCATTTAGCAGACACTCTTATCCAGAGCAATTTACAGTAGCGAGTGCAATTAATTCCGTCGGAATTCATCCTAATGCCTAATACAATGTAGTGGGTGATGCCAAATAGTAAGTGGACAACATCCTTCTTTTAAAGCTTCCTATGGAAACCTCGACCTCCACACAGTGGGTGAAGTTCATTGAAAAGCATGATATTTCCACTCTTACAAACAGAGACACAGATTGGTGATGTTGCAGCTCTTGTATCATGGTGGCAGAAAAGAAGGAAAAAAACAGCCCTGTGAGTCTCATTTCTTCTGATGACAAGTGTGCGAGGGAACACAGCTGGATCGGTGGTTGTTGAACAATTAGTAGTGCAGTGCAGTTCAGGGTCCGTTTATCCCTGGTGTGTGCTAGACATACAGCAGCCTACATGACTTTGTGACACATCAGACGACGTAATTTTAGATTTTGAAGATATACAAAGTCATTGTTCACAAACAATGGCGTTAAACCACCTCTAATACAATAAATACAACACTTTCTTTTTCGCTCAACTGATTACCATTGAACGCCACTAGATGGCGAATGGGCATCACAAAAAAATGTATGGGGATTTATTTCGGTGGGCTTATCCTGTGAAGACGAATAGCCTACTACCCTCCCAACGTGAAAAAGGTCTGTGGGAGATATAAAGAGGAGGTTGCATCTGTATATTAGAAATTGTTGCTTCAGTCCTGCTATTTAAAGTGTACCTGGCAATGGATTCCATGTAATTAGTAGTGGCTCTTTAGAACTGATGTCAGACCATGACAAGCAATAACTGCTTCACAATCAATTAAAAAATACATGCACGATTAGGACATTGCCAATTACTTTAAGCTCCAAGTAACCCATTGGCAACCTAGTCAACATGTATTATAGTGTATGTACAGTATACCAGATATGTGCCCATGCAGGGCTTTCGGAGAGGGAGTATTGTCACCTTTGACTATCAACGAGACAGACTGAATGAGGTCATTTTAAGGCATTGCGTTACATGTCTAAAGTGTCAATTTGCAACAGTTGAATACTATCTGTGGGGGGAATTCCAGCTCTGGACTAAACAGAGTGTGGTAGCGCTTCACATGACTGTGTGTGTGTGTGTGTGTGATCATGCGTGCCCGCGTGTTGGTGTGTGTGTGCGTTGGGTTCATGAGCATGTACAGTACCAGCCAAAAGTTTGGTACCAGTCAAGGGTTATTTTTCCTATTTTCTACACCTCCTCCAAGTTTCACGGTGGGAACCACACGTGGACATCATCCGTTCACCTACTCTGCTTCTCACGAAGACACAGCGGTTGGAACCAACAATCTCAGATTTGGACTCATCAGACCAACGGGCAGAATTCCACTGGTCTAATGTTCATTGCTAGTGTTTCTTGCTTGTGTTTCTTTTTCTTATTGGTGTCCTTAAGTAGTGGTTTCTTTGCAGCAATTTGACCATGAAGGCCTGATTCACACAGTCTCCTCTGAACAGTTGATGTTTGAGATGTGTCTGTTACTTGAACTCTGTGAGGTGCAATCTGAGGTGCAGTTAATTGCCCATTTCTGAGGATGGTAACTCTAATGAACTTATCCTCTGCAGCAGAGGTAACTCTGGGTCTTCCTTTCCTGTAGTGGTCCTCATGAGAGCCAGTTTCATCATAGCGCTTGATTGTTTTTGCAACTGCACTTTCTAAGTTCTTGAACTTTCCGGATTGACTGACCTTCATGTCTTAAAGTAATGATTGACTGTCGTTTCTCTTTGCTTATTTGAGCTGTTCTTGCCATAATATGGACTTGGTCTTTTACCAAACAGGGCTATCTTCTGTATGCCATCCCTACCTTGTCTGAACACAACTGATTGGCTCAAATGCCAAGGAAAATCCACAAATAAACTTTTTACACCTGTTAATTGAAAAGCATACCTCATGAAGCTGGTTGACAGAATGCCAAGAGTGTGCAAAGATGTTATCAAGGGTGGCTACTTTGAAGAACTTCAAATATGAAATTTATTTTGGATTTGTTTAACACTTTTTTGGTTACTACATGATTCCAATGTAGAAAATAACAACAACATAAAACTTGAATGAGTAGGTGTGTCCAAACTTTTGACTGGCACTGTATTTGTCTGTGTGCATACTTGTGTGTGCCTGCATGGTGGTGTGTGTTAGTGAGTGTATCTGCATGCATGCCTCTGTGTATGTGTATGCACCACGTGTGCCTGTGTGTGTGTGTCATGCTCTACAAGATGGTGTTAGAACTGGCAAGGTTCCTACAAAAGGCTTCAGAGGGGGAGACCGAGGTTAGTCGAGGTAATTTGTACATGTAGGTAAAGTGACTATGCATAGATAATAAACAGCGAGTAGCAGCAGTGTAAAAACAAGGGGGGGGGGTGTCAATGCAAATAGTCAAGGTGGCGTTTTGATTAAATGTTCAGCAGTCATGTCTTGGGGGTAGAAGCTGTTAAGGAACCTTTTGGACCAAAACTTGGGGCTCCGGCACCTCTAGCCATGCATTAGCAGAGAGAACATTCTATGACTTGGGTGACTGGAATCTAGTATATTGGTCCTGGATGGCAGGAAGCTTGGCCATACGCACTACCCTCTGTAGAGCCTTACGGTCAGATGCCGAGCAGTTGCCATGCCAGGCAGTGATGCAACGAATCAGGATGCTCTCGATGGTGAAGCTGTATAACTTTTTGAGGATCTGGGGGACCCATACCAAATCTTTTCAGTCTCCTGAGGGGGAAAAGGCATGCCCTCTTCACAACTTTCTTGGTGTGTTTGGACCATGATACTCTCGACCCGCCCCACTACAGCCCCGTCGATGTGAATGGGGTCATTTTCAGTCCTCCTTTTCCTGTAGTCCACGATCATCTCCTTTTGTCTTGCTCATGATGAGGGAGAGGTTGTTGTCCTGGCACTATACTGCCAGGTCTCTCACCTCCTCCCTCTAGGCTGTCTCATTGTTGTCAGTGATCAGGCAACCGTTGTGTTGCCAGCAAATGTTGTGTTGGAGTTGTGCTTGGCAACGCAGTTGTGTGTAACAGAGAGTAAAGGAGGGGACTAAGCACACATCCTTGAGGGGCCCCTGTGTTGAGGATCAGCTTGGCAGATGTGTTGTTGCCTACCCTTATCACCTGGGGGCGGCCCGTCAGGAAGTTCAGGATCCAGTTGCAGAAGGAGGTGTTAAGTCCCAGGGTCCTTAGCTCAGTGATGAGCTTTGTGGGCACTATGGTGTTGAATGCTGAGCTGTAATCAATGAAAAGCATTCTCACAAAGGTGTTCCTTTTGTCCAGATGGGAAAGGCCAGTGTGGAGTGCGATTGAGATCGTGTCATCTGTGGATCTGTTGGGTCAGTATGCGAATTGGAGTGTGTCTACGGTTTCCGCGATGATGGTGTTGATGTGAGACATGACCAGCCTTCCAAAGAGCTTCATGGCTACCGACATGAGTGCTATGGGGTAGTAGTCATTTAGGCAGGTTACCTTTGCTTTCTTGAGCACAGGTACTATGGTGATCTAACATGTAGGCATTACATACTCAGTGAGGGAGAGGTTGAAAATGTCAATGAAGATACTTGCCAGTTGGTCCATGCATGCTCTGAATACGTGTCCTGGTAATCCGTCTGGCCCTCTGCCTTGTGAATGTTAACCTGTATAAAGGTCTTGCTCACATCAGCTATGGAGAACGTGATCACAAAGTCGTCTTGAACAGCTGGTGTGCTCATGCGTGCTTCAGTGTTTACAGTTTTAAAGTGTAATTTATCACTCTCACATGCTCATTTCTGTCCATTAATAACCAATGATGTGCTAACTTTTGTAGAATTTTCATACTTTTTCAGTCAAATCTCAGAGTTCTAAAAAACCGGGCCAGCAACTTGGTCACTCAAGAACACAAACAGCTTGCCGACTGCACCAGCCAGGCAGCAGTCAGTCATGATAAGAAGGGGTTGAGAACAAACCTAAGTTACTATAGATTGCAACCTTCCGGTTACTAGTCCAAAGCTCTAACCACTAGGCTACCCTGCCGCCCCTATATGTTGATACTCAATCAATAAATGCATACAGATAAATTGTAAATGTAAATTGAAAAATGGGATGGTTGTTATTAGTGAGCTGAATGTGGCTTTGAGAGCCTATCGAGCCCACTGAGGCATGGGAGTCTATCGAACAGGCTGAGGCATGGCAGCCTATCGAACAGGCTGAGGCATGGCAGCCTATCGAACAGGCTGAGGCATGGCAGCCTATCGAACAGGCTGAGGCATGGCAGCCTATCGAACAGGCTGAGGCATGGCAGCCTGTCGAGCCAGCTGAGGCATAGGAGCCTATCGATCCCGCTAAGTTATGGAAACCCGTCGATGTGCACTGGGAGTCAGGAAGCAAGTTCAGGGAGTGCATAATTTAATAATCCAATGAACATGAACAAAACAAGAAACACGAACAACTCACAGACAGGAAACTGAAAGAGAAACAATGACACCTGGAGAAGGAACCAAAGGGAGTGACATATTTGGGGCAGGTGATCAAGGAGGTGATGGAGACCAGGTGAGTGTCATTATGTGCTGATCCACGTAACGATGGTGACAGGTGACCTAGAGTCCAGAGAGGGAGCACACGTGACATTTGCCTCTCAGAAGAAACATTTTGACCCTTCTCTTTAGCTTATAGTTTTGACACACAGTGCCCATTTGCATTTATTAGGTGGATCTTAGAAGAGCCTTTTTGGATTCGTGGAGTGGCAGGCAAGTGGCAGTGAGTGTGGTGGTGTGTACTACTGCGTACGTCTTGCTAGAACAGATGAGAGAGCAGCTCATAGACTCCCAAGGAAGAAAGATGGCGTTGCCCTAATCCATGAGAAGCACGCCATCCCCACAATCCGCCACTTTGCTTTATGGCAGAGTGGCAGATTGTGATCAGGCATCTGTCACAAACTGGCCCATGTGGAACTGGCAAACAACTTATGCCAACGCTATCAATAATTCAAATGTATGTTCTGTTTCAAATCTGTGAGCACTCACAACTGTTTTCATTTTTATACTGCCATTTATAAGTTGGAGTACGACAGCTGTATACAACATTATTTAGGACATTTGTAGCTGACGTTTTATATTCAAGGATCCAGAGCACCTATCCAATTTCAGAATTGTAAATATGGCTATACATTTTCTTCAGAGTTTTGCACTTGTATTTTAAAAGTGTTTCTCAGCAGTTTGTCATTTGCTGCAGTGTTTGTGTCCGGAGTTATTAAAATTGCTCTTGACGATCCACAGCGTTATGCAGGCTTTTCTGTTCAAGCCCAGTGCTACCACACCCGATTCTTCTACTACTCAGCTGTTCATCAAGACCTCCACTGTTCATTGAGACCATGAATAGTAGAATCAGGTGTGGTAGAACTGGGCTTGAACAAAAAAGCCTGCAAAAACCTGTATCTTGTCAAGAGCAAATTAAAAAATTTAAAAAATACCCCGTTTTCTTCCCAATTTCGTGGTATCCCATTGTTTTAGTAGCTACTATCTTGTCTCGTCGCTACAACCCCCGTACGGGCTCGGGAGAGACGAAGGTCGAAAGTCATGCGTCCTCCGATACACAACCCAACCAAGCCGCACTGCTTCTTAACACAGCGCGCATCCAACCCGGAAGCCAGCCGCACCAATGTGTCGGAGGAAACACCGTGCACTGCGCCCGGAGTCGCTGATGCGCGATGAGACAAGGACATCCCTACCGGCCAAGCCCTCCCTAACCCAGACGACGCTAGGCCAATTGTGCGTCGCTCCATGGACCTCCCGGTTGCGGCCGGTTACGACAGAGCCTGGGCGCGAACCCAGAGTCTCTGATGGCACAGCTGGCTGTCAAGAGCAATTGTGGCCATCCCTGAATTGTATTTACAAAGTTGGCTATATGTGATGAATGTATCAAATCAAATGTATTTATATAGCCCTTCTTAGATCAGCTGATATCTCATAGTGCTGTACAGAAACTCCCTAGAAAGGCCAGAACCTAGGAAAAAACCTAGAGAGGAACCAGGCTATGAGGGGTGGCCAGTCCTCTTCTGGCTGTGCCAGGTGTAGATTATAACAGAACATGGCCAAGACGTTCAAATGTTCATAGATGACCAGCAGGGTCAAATAATAATAATCACAGTGGTTGTCGAGGGTACAACAGGTCAGCACCTCGGGAGTAAATGTCAGTTGGCTTTTCATAGCCGATCATTCAGAGTATCTCTACCGCTCCTGCTGTCTCTAGAGAAAAGAAAAAAAACAGCAGGTCTGGGACAGGTAGCACGTCCGCTGAACAGGTCGGGATTCCATAGCCGCAGGCAGAACAGTTGAAACTGGAGCAGCAACACGGCCAGGTGGACTGGGGAGAGCAAGGAGTCATCAGGCCAGGTAGTCCTGAGGCATGGTCCTAGGGCTCGGGTCCTCCGAGAGAGAAAGAAAGAAAGAGAGAAAGAAAGAAAGAGAGAGAGATAATTAAAGAGAGCATACTTAAAAGCACACAGGACACCAGATAAGACAGGAGAAATACTCCAGATATAACAAACTGACCCTAGCCCCTGACACATAAACTACTGCAAGCATAAATACTGGAGGCTGAGACAGGAGGGGTCGTGAGACACTGTGGCCCCATCTGATGATACCCCTGGACAGGGCCAAAAAGGCAGGATATAACCCCACCCACTTTGCCAAAGCACAGCCCCCGCACCACTAGGTTCTAGTCCAGGCTCTGGCTGGGCCACTCAAGGACATGCAGAGACTTGTCCCGAAGCCACTCCTGCATTGTCTTGGCTGTGTGCTTAGGGTCGTTTTCCTTTTGGAAGGTGAACCTTCACCCCAGTCTGAGGTCCTGAGCTCTCTGAATCCGGTTTTCATCAAGGATCTGTCTGTAATTTGTTGTTCGTCTTTGCCTCGATGATGACTCATCTCCCAGTCCCTGTCGCTGAAAAACATCCCAACAGCATGATGCTGACACCAGCATGATTCAACGTAGGGATGGTACCAGGTTTCCATCGAGACGTGACGCTTGGAATTCAGGCCAAAGAGTTCAATCTTGGTTTCATCAGACAAGATAATATTGCTTCTAATGGTCTGATAATCTTTAAATGCCCTTTGGCAAACTCCAAGCGGGCTGCCATGTGCCTTTTACTGAGGAGTGGCTTCCATCTGGCCTAAAGGCCTGATTGGATCTAGAAGCATTAGCCTTTCGCTCCAGTCGCGATAACATCTGCTAACCATGTGTATGTGACCAATGCAATTTGATTTGATTTTGATTTGGTGGAGTGTTGGAGAGATGATTGTCCTTCTGGAAGGTTCTCCCATCTCCACAGAGGAACTCTAGAGCTCTGTCAGAGTGGCCGTACAAGTGGTTCTGAGCTTCTGTCAATATTACACAGGTCAGCTAACAGTTACAGAAATCAGGAAGGCAGACAAGCTCTATCTATCTGAGCTACTTTGTCCAACCTGTTGTTATGTTGGGTACCTACTGACCAAAAAAAGGATGTTATTATGATACATTTTTGTCAATGGTTTTATAAAATTAAGGTTTAAGGAAGTACAGGCAGCTCAAGAAAAAGCAGCTCAATCAAGCCTGATGGTCTGTAAGTAAGTATAAAAGTAAAGCTTTCTTTTAATTAAAAAAAGCATGAAAAGGTCTCGTAATGGAATAATGTCTTACTGTGTTGTGTGAAGAATCCAATACTTCACCTTGTATGTGGTGCAAATCCCATTATTGTGGAAGCACCCCCTCTAAGATGATGAATTACCGTAATTGCTGGACTATTAAGCGCACCTGAATATAAACCGCACCCACTGAATTATAAAAGAATCTGTATTTTGTACATAAATAAGCCGCACATGTCTATAAGCCGCAGGTGCCTACCGGTACATTGAAACAAATTAACTTTACACAGCCTTTAAACGAAACATGGCTTGTAACAAAAATAAATAGGCTTTAACGAAACACAGCTTGTAACAAAAATAAATATGCTTTAACGAAACACAGCTTGTAACAAAAATAAATAGGCTTTAACGAAACACAGCTTGTAACAAAAATTAAAACAGTAGCCTACCAAGAAAGTCATTGAGTCATTGGTCACTATCTTCCTCCTCCTGTGCACTGAAACCACTGAAGTCATCTCCTTCGGTGTCGGAGTTGAATAGCCTCAGAATTGCTTCATCCGATGTTGGATCGTTTTCATTGTCGCTCTCGTCACTTTCATCCGGAGGCAAATACCCCGCTGAGCTCATGCTGCCCCTTCAACACGCAGCAGTCCAGCCTTTCGAAACCCGTTGATGATAGTGGATTTTTTGACAATGCTCCACGCTGTCAGGACCCACTGGCAGACTTGACCATAAGATGCTCTTCGCCTGCGGCCCGTTTTAGTGAAGGATTTCTCCAAGCCTCCCACTGAACAAGGAGCGCCACCTTAAATGCACGATTTACACTGATGTCGAGTGGCTGCAAATACTTTGGGCCATCTGCTTTTCTTCCCTCTGAAAGCTAGGTTGGGAGGGTCAGCTGTATGGGGACCTAGGAGTGTGGGAGGAGGAAGGGAAAGGGGTTCTTATGGTCTTGCATATCCTTTTCACACATTACCATGTCAAAATTGTACCATTTGTAACCTTAAACAATGAACCAAACTGTTCCATGGTATATTCTTATGACTGGTATCAATGAAAAAAAAAAGTACTGATTAACGACCATTTACAATTGTACTTTATTTGCGGATAGTAAAACACGAGGCAATTAAGACGTCCGGGAAAAATGTGACCTGGTCCATGTAGTTAAACTGGTCAAATTCAGCACTGACAGACCTGTGACCAAACCATTGTTTCACCCAAGAGTAACACACACACACACACACAAACGCACACACACACGCACACGTGAGAGACGTTTCATCGTCATGGAAGTGGTTCTAGTTGGAGGAGAGGAAAGAAGCTCATTATTTTTAATGGGTTAACACTCCCATGGAATGGTTTAGCTATCTGGACACTTTAACACACAACACTGTTGTAGCCCACGTCATTGGGGCATATTAAGGCCCTAAACAGAATGTCTTTGTTTCTGCTGCAGTGAAACTAACAAGAGGCCTGTGGTGTGGAGTCTGTGGACCCTCCAAGCCAGTCAATCACACACCCACAGCCCTGGGGATGACACAGAAACCGGGACAAACACGCAACTGAACACGAGTCATGGCGACGAACAATAGCACCTTTCTCTCTGTGACTCTGTTCCTCACAATGTGGTTCTTTCTTTGGTCAAATGTCGGGATGGAAGACAAAGCAACATATATCTGCCGTATTTGCGGTAAACATTTGTTTCTTGCCAAAATTGTTCTAAAGATAATGTTAGCTGTCACACAGGGGGATTACTGTCAACAATGAAATAATCTGAGCTCAACCAGTTCTGTCATAGACTTCAACCAGTTTGCCAGACAGTGTAGTAGATCAGGGCCACGTAATGGTTATGTTTCCCTTTGCTCGTATGAAGCAAAGGATGGCACTGTTGTCCTCAGTAAGTACATAACAGGATTTGCCGCGTGCGCTTCTTTCTCATGCATGGCTTTTCAAAGGCTACTTTGGAGTCTTAAATGAAGATATATTATGCACTGAAATAACAGAAGCGACAAAAGGAAAAACCACAACTACTTACAGTATACCAGTTCCATCTAAGACAGTTACATAAAGAGTATTTGGAAATGATTTTACGTCCCTCTAGCGCCGATCCATAACCCTCACCCTGGCACGGTTAACTTCGATCAATCACTAGTCTGAACGGGGCCTCCTTCCTCCTCCCCGCTTTGACCAAACAGTAGGTTTTGTTTGGTCGGGGACTATGAGGCACTATGAGACTGACACTGCTCGTCCCTGTCTGTCAAGCCTAGATTTTTTTTTAAATGTAAAACTCTGAACAAATTGCAGACATTTTTGTTTGTTGGAAGAAACAAGTAGAAATAGAGGAAGAAATTACCTTTAGCTAGCCGAACACGAATTCAAGTTTTACATCCTGTACCACTGTCTTTGTTTCTTGTTCCAACTGAGAAACCAGGTCAACAAAGGTTCAACATGTCATCCAGATCATATAGATGTGGTCCCCAAGGATCAATCTAGGTAAGGTTACAGATACACATTTCTGTTTGTTTCGTCACCAGATGCATCTTTTCTGGATGTCACGTAATCTGAGAGCTGAATCCAGTTTAGAATACAGCCAGTTGCAATGGATTAATACCACAATGCAGATACACCATAGAGGAAAGTGCAACATCATGTACTATGTCTGGGTCCAGACATACCTCTTAATCAAAATGAAACACAGACTAAATTAAATCTCTGTGTTTTACAACCCTTTCCTGCAGTCAAATGACCAAATCGCCCTCTAGTGGCCTCATGGCTGCAATGTTATTCATATTATTCAGAATGAATACAAAAATATTAAACAAAGAAAATCTGGTGTTTTTATGTCAAATGGTTTTGTTATGTTTCAGTCTTCTGTGATGTATATAAAGTGTAATATTGGGATGCAAACTCAACATTTTCACTCTCGGACATGGTACAGGTGTCTCATTTTTGTAAGAGCTTAACCGTGTGCAAGAGATGTGTACTTTGGTTTCAAAGTAGATTTGTTCAAGATGACCAAGAAACATTCTGTGTGATTTAGCCCACTGCAGTAAAAAAAGTTAAAGGCAATACATCTACATACATACCTGCCATACCGTTCCCCAAAATAATACACCCATTTTAATCACTTAATGTACAAATCTCCCCCTCTTAAAACAACCTCCACACACTCACCAAATCCCAACCAAATTTTTCACCACAAACTTGACATTTTGTTCTGTACCTCATCCAAAAATGTTCTCTGTCAAATCATACCACCCCCCCATAGCGTCTGTCTGTCATGTCTGACTGACCCGTATCTGTCACGGTTCATGAATCCACTGCCTCCTCTCTCTCTTCTCTCTCTCTCTCTCTCTCTCTCTCTCTCTCTCTCTCTCTCTCTCTCTCTCTCTCTCTCTCTCTCTCCCCGTGTTTGTGTGGGCGTGGTTCCCAATCTCGGCCTTAGTGAACACGGATGCTCCCTGTAACCTTTCAAAGGCTGAGGACATCAACGGTAAGGGATAGGTATTCTTCACTGTGATGTTATTCAACCCACGGTAATCAATGCAAGGACGCAGAGATCCGTCCTTCTTCCCCACAAAGAAGAACCCCGCCCCCGCTGGAGAAGAGGAAGGACGAATGAATCCAGATGCCAGAGAATCAGAGATGTATCTCTCCATAGCCTCCCTCTCAGGAACAGAGAGTGAATATAACTTGCCTTTAGGCGGAGACTCACCTGGCAATAATTTTATTGCACAGTCATAGGGACGATGCGGAGGAAGAGAAGCAGCACGGGACTTACTGAACACCTCCTTCAGGTCGAGGTATTCAACGGGCACGTTAGACAAATCCACTGCCTCCTCGGCTCCCATCCTCATAGCTCCCGATCCCTCGCGTCAGTTCGTGGTGGAGGTGGACGCTTCAGAGGTGGGGGTAGGTGCGGTACTTTCCCAACGTTCCTCTTCTGACGACAAGATGCACCCTTGCGCGTTCCTTTCCCATCGGTTATCACCTGCGGAACGCAACTACGACATTGGCAACAGAGAGTTGTTGGCAGTGAAGTTAGCACTGGAGGAGTGGCGCCATTGGTTAGAGGGTTCGGGGGGTACCTTTTATAGTTTGGACCGATCACAAAAATTTGGAATATATCAGAACCGCCAAGCGACTCAACTCCAGGCAGGCGCGGTGGGCACTCTTTTTCGGACGTTTTGACTTCTCTCTCTCATTTCGCCCGGGTTCCAAGAATGTCAAACCCGATTCCCTTTCTCGCATTTTTGACCATTCCGAACGCCCATCCACTCCCGAGTGCATCCTACCCGGGACCCTAGTGGTCTCCACACTCACATGGGAGGTTGAATCGAGGGTCAAAACGGCCTTAGAAGGGGTAACGCCTCCGCCCGGTTGCCCGCCTAATCGGTTGTTTGTGCCGGAGGGGTGTCGGTCCGATGTTATTCGGTGGGGGCATTGCTCCAACGTAGCGTGTCATCCAGGAGTCAGCCGCACTAGCTTTTTGGATAAGCAACGCTTTTGGTGGCCACTGATGGCTCGTGACATTCACAGTTTTGTCTTGGCTTGCTCGGTTTGTGCCACTGGGAAGACTTCTAATCGACCCCCAGATGGGTTACTCCAACCGCTGTCGGTCCCTTCGAGACCCTGGTCCCACATCGCGCTAGATTTTGTTACCGCCCTTCCGCCCTCCCAGGGCAAGACGGTTGTTTTGACCGTGGTGGACCGGTTCTCGAAGGCGGCTCATTTTATTCCCTTGCCTAAATTACCATCTGCCAAGGAGACAGCGGTAACTGTCGTGGATCACGTCTTTCGCTTACATGGCCTGCCGATGGACGTAGTTTCTGACAGGGGGCCCCAATTTGTGTCCAAGTTTTGGCAAGAGTTTTGTAGGTTACTGGGAGCGAGTGTCAGCCTGTCTTCAGGGTTTCATCCCCAGAGCAACGGTCAAACGGAGAGGGCCAACCAAGATTTGGAGAGAGTGTTGCGATGTTTGGTTTCTAAGAATCCCTCTTCCTGGAGTCAACAACTCGAGTACGCTCACAATTCGTTGCCAGTGGCAGCCACGGGTCTCTCTCCGTTTGAGTGTAGTTTAGGTTACCAGCCACCTATCTTTCCCAGTACGGAGTCCGAGGTCACTGTTCCCTCCGCTCACGCTTTCATCCAGAGGTGCCGTCACGCATGGAGCAGAGCCCGTGAGACTCTTCTCCGGGTGGGGGCGCGCACCAAGGCTAAGGCCGATCGCCACCGGTCGAAGCCTCCGGTATACGTCGTTGGCCAAAGAGTGTGGCTTTCTACTAAGAACATTCCACTCCGATCCGTTTCGAACAAGCTTGCCCCCAAATTTATCGGCCCGTTCAAAATCACCAGGATCATTAGTCCGGTGGCGGTCCGGCTCAAGCTTCCTCCGGCGTATAGGAGAATTCATCCTACCTTTCATGTGTCTAAAATAAAACCTGTGTGTCAGGCACGCATTAACCCGCCGGTCCCAGTTCCCCCGCCGCCACGACTAGTTGATGGGGAACCCACCTTTTCTGTCAATCGTATTTTGGACTCTAGAAGGAGGGGACGCGGATTCCAGTACCTGGTGGACTGGGAGGGTTACGGCCCGGAGGAGAGAAGTTGGGTACCTGCTAGGGACATTCTGGATCACTCCCTTATCGATGATTTCAATCAACAGGTAAATTCGCCTGGGAACGCCAAGAGGCGTTCCTAGGGGGGGGGGGGTATTGTCACGGTTCATGAATCCACTGCCTCTCTTTCTCTTTCTCTCTCTCGTGTTTGTGTGGGCGTGGTTCCCAATCTCGGCCTGATTGTCTGCGCCAGCTGGAACCACTTATCTTCCCTTTATATGTTCTGTAACCAGTGTTTCTTGTTGTCAGATCGTGTTACTTCCCTGAGGTTGTGTCGTGTGTCCGTACTCATCTCTCGCCGCCCTTGTGGGAATTATCTGCTGTGCTCCTTCCTACCCATCCGGACACACTCCCCTGGATTTCTCAGCACGCTATCATCGGAAGATGCGCCCTAGTCCCTGGGTCGGATTCCGTCTGAGTACAGTCTGTCTGTCCTGTTGCTGCTGTAAACTGTATTCATTAAACCATCGTTGCTTGCATCTTGCATCCGCCTCTGTATTGTCACAGTATCAGCGCTGTTTGAGGGGCCGAACGATGACCGACACAGCCTGCATACCAAGTGGCACCCTGTTCCCTCTAGTGTACTGCATTTAACCTGTTGCTTCTACTCGGGACGCTTGCGTCCCAACTAGAGCTCTGGAAATGCAAATGCGCTACGCTAAATGCTAATAGTATTAGTTAAAACTCAAAAGTTCATTAAAATACACAATCAGGGTATCGAATTAAAGCTACACTCGTTGTGAATCCAGGCAACAAGTCAGATTTTTAAAATGCTTTTCGGCGAAAGCATGAGAAGCTATTATCTGATAGCATGCAACACCCCAAAAGACCCACAGGGGACGTAAACAAAATAATTAGCATTTCGGCGTTACACAAACCGCACAATAAAATAGAAAACATTCATTACCTTTCACCATCTTCTTTGTTGGCACTCCTAGATGTCCCATAAACACTATTTGGGTCTTTATTTCGATTAAATCGGTCCATATAAAGCCTAGATATCGTTATATGTAGATTGTGTGATAAACGAAAAAAACATCGTTTCAAAACGTAACGTCATTTTTTAAAATTCAAAAAGTCGACGATAAACTTTCACAAAACACTTCGAAATACGTTTGTAATGCAACTTTAGGTATTAGTAAACGTTAATAAGCGATAAAATTCATCAGGAGGCGATGTAAAGATCATTAGCTGTCCGTCTGGAAAAATGTCCGGCTAGAAACTCAACGAAAATATCCGGTCCTAGACCGGAGGAGATACGGTGTCCTGTATGTGTTTGACCAAGAAAAAACTCGAAGGGAAATGACAAGACTCTAGACACCGTGTGGAAGCTGTAGGTACTGCAACCCCAGTCAATTAATTGTGGTTCACCTTTATCAATGGGTTCAAGTAGCGCATGGATATATTTTCCCATTTTCAGTGATCAGTTTTTCCTGTGCTTTTCGATGTAAATGCCGTTCTGGTAAAGCCACAGCAGTGATTTAACCAGTTTTTAAACGTCTGAGTGTTTTCTATCCACACAGACTAAGCAAATGCATATACTATATTCCTGGCATGAGTAGCAGGGCGCTGAAAATTTTTAACAGAATGTTCAAAAAAGTAGAGGGTCGACTTAAGAGGTTAACCAGAGCCCTATACGTGCTGGTCTGAAGTAGTTCACTATATAACTTAGTGCTGCCATTTATTGCTTTAAGGACCTTGATATTATGTGACAGAACTGTCTTCCATTCTAACTCTCGTTGTTAGACACCGCATATCAATCGTTGTGCTGACAGTTTCAAGTGGACATACAACCTTGGGTTTTGATCCTCCTGTGTCGTCCCCACCCTTTTAACAGCTGAAGGGCCTTTGTTTTCAAAGGAACCTTAAACTCACGCAAGCCTCCTGACAGAAACACAGACGACACCCATTGTTCCATTTCGTGTGATGTACGATAGTTGTGTTTTGCTACACAGCAGAGAGATTCATAGGGTTTTCACATCTTTTATAACCATCTGAATTTCACTTCATTTTCGCACCCCATATGTCACCACAATTCAACGTGGCACATACACCCCGGTTGCCTGTGACAACCGAATTGGCACTGAGCTCAGAATTGTTGACCGCGTTGACCCGACTGTCTGTCATATAGTCGCCATAAGGAGAAAATGTGACTGGATTTAATTGGTGTGTTTCACTTGCAAGACACTGGGTGTAACCCACTCTAATTACTGAAGTGTGTACTAGATTTTCAAACCGCTCTGATGCTTTGTAACTACAGTTATTACTGTCTAGTTACATACGTAAAAGGATAAGTGTTACCGGCTATAATAGTCAATCTGTGGCTATATATTACTGTACAATTTATGGCTTATAGGAAATAGCGTTTCACAATTTTGCCTAGCCACTGCAGTGTGTTTGTCCTCCCTGACTGCTACTCAGGTGTACAATGCTGTCAGACACAGACAGGGTCTGAAAATATATCCCAAGAAGACTACTGTGTGAGCGTGAGTCACACTTTGTCCTCTGTTGGTCCATACAGTCATAGAGAATTCTGCCAAATCACAGGTTTGTTTCTTGATGGGGGATGTACAGTATTTCTATTTACATCCTGTATTTCTCTCTTTGATCAAAAGGGAATTACTGACTATAAAAGATGAAAGGAAAACTAAGGTGTCAGCATACTGGAATATGCCTGATACAATAACATTACAGTAGATGCTTTCGGATACATCCTGAGTCATTGGTGTCAGTGCACTTTTGAAAAGCTGGGATACTGGATGAGTCCGAATACCCATACTTGCATACTACATACTTAAACTGCGTACTCAAAATGGTGTACTCATCTAGTCGGACTCACGTGTTTGACAACAGCTGATAATCAGATAAATTGACGAGCTGTGCCAAAATGAACGAATGACGGGAGTCTACACAATCGCGCAATTAATGACGCATTCGGGGGAACTATTTTCTAATTTTCACGTGTTATCAAACATTATTTTTTCACATACTGTTTAGTACACTAGCATGGTTATTTGGACATGGCCATTGACTTTTACTTTATATACAGTACCAATAGAATACAGTATATAAAGACACTAGAATGTTTGTTTGTGGGTTAACTTCACTTTAACTATTCACTTCATACAAAGCCTATGACAAGAACTTCAACCCATACCGTTTCCATGACAGCAAAAACAGTACAAAACATACACTTAAAAAATGTCCTTAGCTTTGTTTTTGTGACATAATGTCACTGACATATTGTTCTCTCCGGGCTTGTTTTATTTACCAATAAGAGCACATTATGACAAGTTAGAATGAGTGCCATTGAAACAGGAAGAATGAGGAAATTGAGAACTCATAGAGCTGTTGATGCTTTGCCAGATAAGTGTGGCCATAGCCATAGCAATATGCTCTGTTATTCCCTCCAATGTCCCACCTCGACACCTGTCTCATCTTCCACCATTGTTACACACACCTCCATTGAATCTTTGACATGCTGTTCTTCCTGCATGAATCCACACGGACAATGACGGTTGGGATCGTTTTCTCTCATAGGCCCATAGTAACGTGCCAGACACTTCACAACTATCCAAAGTATATCTAGCTGCTAACTGGGTGTTCCTCAAAAAAACTATTATAGCTATTATAGCTCTTAAATGCTCTTTTTCCCTGAATGTCAAAGCAAATGCAAAGTCTCTATTCTATGAAACAGAATCACATCATAGGCAAGGTGATAATACAGGGTGTATATTTTGGGTCTATGTGTAATTTTGAGTTGGCACGGCATGTGGTGTATGGCACAAAGAATGTGGGACTAAATGTTTGATCTTTTGCATAATGTGGAGTTATGAGTGGAGAGGATACTTATTACTGCGCAAGGTAGAATTTTTCCCTACCTTATTTACGTCAGGGTGCAAGAAGATCATGGATAGACAGGTACTATAGGTAGTTTCACTGATGATGGAGGCAATTTATTATTACAGAGCAAGCTCTGGTGTTAGCCCAAATGACAGACCTGCTTATTTGTTTACTGGAGTTTGCCCATTTTTCAAGAGATGATTCCATAGAATGTTTGTTTAGGCTCATGATCCACAGGATGGGAAATTCGCCCGGAATTTTTCACCTTGACTTCGGAGCGGGAAGGAGGAACACAAATCAAAACACACACAGAGATGCGCCTGGAATAGTTGAGGGGAATCCGAGGGTCACAGAGCCAAGCAGAATGTTCTCCTAGAAGCATAACTCTACTGTTCTCATTCTACATGCAGAGACTATGGGACATCTGAAACTTTAACAGTATCCAAAGTACAGTATTCTGATTCTTCTGCTTCGTTTGGTTCATCTTCGTCTGCTGGTTTGTCTTCTTGTTGTTGTTATTATAGTTCTTCTTCTTTTGGTTTGTCTTCTGCTGGTTCATAATTTTTTTCTTGTTATTCTTGTTGTTCTTTTGGTTCGTCTTCTTCTGGTTGTTCGTCTTCTTGTTGTTGTTCTATTTCTTCTGCTTCTTGTCGTTTGTCTTCTTCTGCTGGTTCGTCTTCTTCTTCTGGTATTTCTTCTTCTTAAGTCACCTAAGATTTAGATTTAAAGTCATTTAGCTACATTTCAACATTCCATAGTATGATTTTGTAGCCTATGGTACTGTTTAAGGATAGACAGGGACATTCCAAGATGGTGTAGCAGTCGGACGTCTTGCTTGTTTGTCTTGTCTATAAAAAATATATTTAAAAAATGTATATCAATTTCCATCTACGGTTGGAACATACTCTCCTGCAACCCGCCTCATCCAATGTGGTACGGATCCTATTACACTATAGAACTGGAACCCCCATCAGAAGCTAGCCCGCTAACTAGCTGCTAGCCAGTAGTCAGTTAGCCACTGCTAGCGGTCAACACCGTTAACTCGGACATCAGCCAGTCTCAGCCTGGTCAATTCCAGCCAGTCTGCACTGCGTGATATTAACCCAGAGCATATCGGACTGCTTTTTGTCTACCACATCTCCGGATTCCAACCGCAAGCTCTGAACCTTTACACCGGATCATGGCAGCTAGCTAGCTATCTGAGTGGCTACTCCTGGCTAACGTCTCTGTCCCGAAACAAGCCCCAGTTAGCCTCGAGCTAGGCCCATCTATTTTTGGGCTACAATACCTATTTTGCAATTGGCCTGGACCCTTTTACTGCCGACACGGAGCCCCGCCGATCCATCACGACTGGTCTGCCGACGTAACCGTCTGAGGGGGTTCCAACAGGCTCTCCCGTTGTGACGTCCCCTGAAGGTCCATCTGCTAACCCCGGCCCGCTAGCTGTCCGAATCGCCATGTCTCCAGCTCGCCTACCTACTCACTGGACCCTATGATCACTCGGCTACACATGCCTCTCCCTAATGTCAATATGCCTTGTCTATTGCTGTTTTGGTTAGTGATTATTGTCTTATTTCACTGTAGAGCCTCCAGGCCTGCTCAATATGCCTTAGCTAGCCCTTTTGTTCCAACACCCACACATGCAGTGACCTGACCTGGTTTAAATGGTGCCTCTAGAGACAAAACCTCCCTCATCGTCACTCAATGCCTAGGTTTACCTCCACTGTATTCACATCCTACCATACCCTGTCTGTACATTATGCCTTAAATCTGTTATTCCGCGTCGAGAAATCTGCTCCTTTCACTCTCTGTTCCAAACGCACTAGACGACCAGTTCTTATAGCCTTTAGCCATACCCTTATCCTACTCCTCTTCTGTTCCTCTGGCGATGTAGAGGCTAACCCAGGCCCTGCAGCCCCTAGCTCCAATCCCCAGGCGCTCTCATTTGTTAACTTCTGTAACCTTAAAAGCCTTGGATTCATGAATCTTAACATTTAGAAGCCTCCTCCCTAAGTTTGTTTTATTCACTGCTTTAGCACACTCCGCGAACCCATATGTCCTTGCCGTGTCTGAATCCTGGATGAGGATGCCCACCAAAAATCCTGAAATTTACATCCCTAACTACATTTTCCGACAAGAGAAAACTGCCAAAGGGGGCGGAGTTGCAATCTACTTCAGAGATAGCCTGCAGAGTTGTGTCATACTATCCAGGTCTGTGCCAAACAATTTGAGCTTCTACTTTAAAAAATCTACATATCCAGAAACATGTCTCTCACCGCGCAGCTTGATATAGACTCCCGTCAGCCCTCTGCTGCACCCTGGACGCCATATGTGAATTGATTGCCCCCCATCTATCTTCAGATTTCGTACTGTTAGGTGTCCTAAACTGGGACATGCTTAAAACCCCGGCCGTCCCACAATCTAATCTTGATGC
Organism: Oncorhynchus nerka; assembly: GCF_034236695.1. Taxonomy (NCBI): domain Eukaryota; kingdom Metazoa; phylum Chordata; class Actinopteri; order Salmoniformes; family Salmonidae; genus Oncorhynchus; species Oncorhynchus nerka. The sequence goes on from NC_088420.1 coordinate 55,497,830, forward strand.
CCTCAATCTCACACAAATTATCAAGGAACCTACCAGGTATTACCCTAAATCCATAACCATAGGCACCCTCTTAGATATCATCCTGACCAACTTGCCCTCTAAATACACCTCTGCTGTCTTCAACCAGGATCTCAGCAATCATTGCCTCATTGCCTGCGTGTGTAATGGGTCCGCGGTCAAACGATCACCCCTTATCACTGTCAAACGCTCAGCGAGTAGGCCTTTCTAATCGACCTGGCCCGGGTATCCTGGAAGGATATTGACCTCATCCCGTCAGTAGAGGATGCCTGGTTGCTCTTTAAAAGTGCTTTCCTCACCATCTTAAAGAAGCATGCCCCATTCAAAAAATGGGTTCACCCCAGACTTGATTGCCCTTGACCAGAACAAAAACATCCTATGGCATTCTGCATTAGCATCGAATAGCCCCCACGATATGCAACTTTTCATGGAAGTTAGGAACCGATATCCTCAGTCAGTTAGGAAAGCTAAGAAACAGATCACCGACCATTTCAAATCCCACCGTACCTTCTCCACTATGCAATCTGGTTTCCGAGCTGGTCATCGGTGCAGCTCAGCCACGCTCAAGGTCCTAAACGATATCATAACCGCCATCGATAAAAGACAGTACTGTGCAACCGTCTTCATCGACCTGGCCAAGGCTTTCGACTCTATCAATCACCATATTCTTATCAGCAGACTTGATAGCCTTGGCTTCTCAAATTCTGCCTCGCCTGGTTCACCAAATCCTTCTCAGATAGAGTTCAGAATTGTCAAATCGGAGGGCCTGTTCTACGGACCTCTGGCAGTCTCTATGGGGGTGCTACAGGGTTCAATTCTCAGGCCGACTCTTTTCTCTATATATATCAATGATGTCGCTCTTGCTGTTGGTGATTATCTGATCCACCTCTATGCAGACAACACCATTCTGTATACATCTGGCCCTTCTTTGGACACTGTGCTAACAAACTTCCAAACAAGCTTCAATACCATACAACACTTCTTCTGAGGCCTCCAACTGCTTCTTGAAACTAGCAATCCCGGATCCTGGATCGTAATCATAGCCTCAAACGGATTAGCATAACGCAGTGGACATAAATACCCCTAGAAACTTTTCCTATTCATGAAAATCGCAAATTAAATGAATTAACTATATTCAAACACAAGCTTAGCCTTTTGTTAACAACACTGTCATCTCAGATTTACAAAATATGTGTTACAGCCAACGCTAGACAAGCATTTGTGTAAGTTTATCAAGGTATAATGCTATGCTAGGCTCTGCTGGCAGCAGGCAACATTTTCATGAAAATAAGAAAAGCAACCAAATTAAATCATTTACCTTTGAAGAACTTCGGATGCTTTCACTCAGGAGACTCCCAGTTAGATAGCAAATATTCCTTTTCTCCAAAACTCGTATTTTTGTAGGCGAAATAGCTCCTGTTTGTTCATCGTGCTTGGCTGAGAAATCGACCGGAAAATGCTACCACTACAACGCCAAACTTTTTTCAAAATTAACTCCATAATATCGACAGAAACACGGCAAACCTTGTTTAGGATCCATCCTCAAGGTGTTTTTAACATATATATTCGATAATATATCCGTCAAGGCAATTGGTTTCTCATAAGAAGCGATTGGAAAAATGGCTACCTCAGTATTTTACGCAAGATTTTCTGCGGGAGACATCATGTGACCACTTGCTATATATGGTCCCTTACGGCTATTCTTCAATGGAAATGTGTAAAAAGACGTCACAATGCTGTAGACACCTTGGGGAATACGTGGAAAATGTAAGCTCATTCGTAGCTCATTCACAGCCATATAAGGAATCATTGGCATGAGGCGGTTTCAAAAACTGCGGCACTTCCTGGTTGGATTTTTATCTGGGTTTCGCCTGTAACATCAGTTCTGTTGCACTCACAGACAATATCTTTGCAGTTTTGGAAACGTCAGAGTGTTTTCTATCCAAAGCTGTCAATTATATGCATAGTCGAGCATCTTTTCATGACAAAATATCTTGTTTAAAACGGGAACGTTTTTCATCCAAAAATGTTAATAGCGCCCCCTAATGCTTAACTGGTTTTAACCAGTAACCATGCAAGTAAAACTAAGTGCCAGCTCTTCAACCAATTGTTGCCCGCACCCGCTGGCCCGACTAGCATCACTACTCTGGACGGTTCTGACAACTTCAAATACCTAGGTGTCTGGTTAGGTGGGTGACTGTAAACTCTCCTTCCAGACTCACAATAAGCGTGTCCAATCCAAAATTAAATCTAGAATCGGCTTCCTATTTCTCAACAAAGCCTCCTTCACTCATGCTGCCAAACAAACCCTCATAAAACTGACCTTCCTACCGATCCTTGACTTCGGCGATGTCATTTACAAAACAGCCTCCAACAGCAAATTGGATGTGGTCTATCATAGTACCATCCGTTTTGTCACCAAGCCCCATATACTACCCACCACTGCGACCTGTATGCTCTCTTTGGCTGGCCCTCACTACATATTTGTCACCAAACTCACTGGCTCCAGGTCATCTATAAGTCTATGTTAGGTAAAGCCCCGCCTTATCTCAGCTGACTGGTCACCATAGCAACACCCACCCATAGCACAAGCTCCAGCAGGTCTATTTCACTAGACACCCCAAAAGCCAACACTTCCTTTGGCCACGTTTCCTTCCAGTTCTCTGCTGCCAATGACTGGAACGAATTGCAAAAATCACTGAAGCTGGAATCTTTTATCTCCCTCTCTAACTTCAAGCATCAGCTGTCAGAGCAGCTTACTGTACCTGTACACAGCCAATACTGTAAATAGCATACCCAACTACCTCATCCCCATATTATTACTTACCCTCCTGCTCTTTTGCACATCAGTATCTCTACTTGCACATCATCATCTGCACATCTATCACTCTAGTGTTAATGCTAAATTGTAATTATTTCGCCTCCATGGCCAATTTATTGCCTTTACCTCCCTACTCGTCTACATTTGCACACACTGTACATATATTTTTCTATTGTGTTATTGCTGTATGTTTGTTTATGTGTAAGTAACTCTGTGTTGTTTTTGTTGCACTGTTTTGCTTTATATTGGCCAGGTCACAGTTGTAAATGAGAACTTGTTCTCAACTGGCCTACCTGGATAAATAAAGGTGAAATAAAACCATTAAAATGTATATGAAATGTAAGACAGTGAACTGTTGATGCCAGACTGACTGTACCTCTGAATATGAGTGTTAGTGTCTATGTCCTATGTACAGATCTTGGTGCTGTCCGATTTTTTCACTGGATACAAATCACAGAGCTCTTACCTTACCTCTGTCTGTCTTTGACAAAGAACTGTTTTCCCAGACCTTTTCTCTTTTCACGGGCCAAGAGCTCAGAGCAAGCAGTTGCTGTGGTACTAGGATTAAATTATGGGAATATTTGTTACGTGTCGATATGGTCTGGACATTGCTTCTGTCCATCCCGTCTTTCCTCTTTAACCTCTGATTCTCATTTCCTGGACATATGATATGGTATCAAAGTGCATGATTCATAAATTCCTGACCACTACACTTGCCAAATTTGGAACCCACCCCTGGAGTGTAGGTTATACAGTGCATTGAGAAAGTATTCACACCCCTTTACTTTTTCCATATTTTGTTGTGTTACAACCTAAACATGTTTTTTATTAAATTGAGATTGTGTCACTGATCTACACACAATACCCAATAATGTCAAAGTGGAATTTTGTTAATATAATATTTTTGTTATTAATGTCAAATTTAAAGCTGATATGTCTTAAGTCATAAGTATTCAACACCTTTGTTATGGCAAGCCTAACTGAGTTCATGAGTAAACATGTGTTTAATAAAACAGTTGAGTGGTTAAGTTATGAGAACTGAGGATGTAGCAGCAATATTGTAGTTACTCCACATTACTGACCTAAATAACAGTGAACAGAAGGAAACCTGACCAGAATAAAAAAATATCCCAAAACATGCGTCCTGTTTGTAACAAGTAATACTTCAAAAAATGTGGCAAAGAAATTTACTTTTTATCCTGAATACATTATGTTTGGGGCAAATCCAAACACAACTCATCACTGAGTACCACTCTTCATATTTTCAAGCAAGCTGGTGGCTGCATCGTGTTATGGGTATGCTTGTCATCATTTTTTTGTTCAGCTATAGGTACAGGCGAAATCCTAGAGGAAAACCTGGTTCAGTCTGCTTTCCAACAGACACTGGGAGACGATTTCACCTTTCAGCAGGTTAATAACCTAAAACACAAGGCAAAATTAACAGCCAACTTGACAGAGCTTGAAGAAGAATTACTTGGGCAAATATTGTAGAATACATGTGTGCAAAGCTCTAAAGACCCCAAAATACTTACAGCTGTAATCACTGCCAGAGGGGCTTCTACAAAGTATTGACTCGGAGGTGTGAATACTTATGTAAATAAGATATTACTGTATTTAATTTTCAATAAATTTGCAAATATTTATAAAAACATGTTTTCAGTTTGTCATTATGGGTTGTGTGTAGATGGGTGAGGAAAAAAATTGAGTTCATCCATGTTTAGTTCAGGCTATAACACAACAAAATGTGAAATATGTCAAGGGGTATAAATGCTACCTGAGGGGACTGTATACACATTTACATAAATATTCAGACCCTTTACTTTACTTTGTTGAAGCACATTTGGCAGTGATTACAGCCTTGAGTCTTCTTGGGTATGAGGCTACAAGCTTGGCACACCTGTATTTGGGGAGTTTCTCCCATTCATCTCTGCAGATCCTCTCAAGCTCTGTCAGGTTAGATGGGGAGCGTTACTGCACAGCTATTATCAGGTCTCTCCAGGGATGTTCGATCGGGTTCAAATCGGGGCTCTGGCTGGGCCACTCAAGGATATTCAGAGACTTGTCCCGAAGCCACTCCTGCATTTTCATGGCTGTGTGCTTAGGGTCATTTTCCTTTTGGAAGGTGAACCTTCGCCCAAGTCTGAGGTCCTGAGCGCTCTGGAGCCAGCATAGTTCTGTACTTTGCTCCATTCATCTTTGCCTTGATCCTGACTAGTCTCCCAGTCCCTGCCGCTGAAAAATACCCCCACAGCATGATGCTGCCACCACCATGCTTCACCATAGGGATGGTGTCAGGTTTCCTTCAGATGTGACACTTGGCATCCATGGTCTGAGAATCTTTAGGTTCCTTTTGGCAATCTCCAAGCGGGCTGTCATGTGCCTTTTACTGAAGAGTGGCTTCCGTCTGGTCACTCTACCATAAAGGACTGATTGGTGGAGTACTGCAGAGATGGTTGTCCTTCTCGCTGTCATGTGCCTTTTACTGAGGAGTGGCTTCCGTCTGGTCACTCTACCATAAAGGACTGATTGGTGGAGTACTGCAGAGATGGTTGTCCTTCTTGTAGGTTCTACCTTTGGGTTCTTGGTCACCTCCCTAGCCAAGACCCTTCTACCCCAATTGGTCAGTTTGGCCTTGCGACCAGCTCTAGGAAGAGTCTTGGTGTTTCCAGACTGTTCCATTTAAGAATGATGGAGGCCACTGTGTTCTTGCGTACCTTCAATGCTGCAGAAATGTTTTGGTACTCTTCCCCAGATCTGTACCTCGACACAATCCTGTCTCGGAGCTGTACGAACAATTCCTCCGATCTCATGGCTTGGTTTTTGCTCTGATATGCTCTGTCAACTGTGGGACCTCATATAGACAGGTGTGCCTTTCCAACTTATGTCCAATCAATTGAAATTACCACAAGTGGACTCCAATCACGTTGTAAAAAGTCTGCTATGAGTCTCATAGCAAAAGGTATGAATACTTATGTAAATAACGGGTGTATATTTTTTATTTTCAATAAATCTGCAATCATTTCTTAAAACCTGTCTTTGCAATGTCATTATGAGGTATTGTGTGTAGATTTCTGATGATTTTTATTTTATTTTAAGGCTGTAACGTAACAAAATGTGAAAAAATATCAAAGGGTCTAAATACTTTCCCAAGGCACTGTATATCTGGATGTTGGGAAGCTAAACTGGACTAAGAAGCTTAAGGAGATGTGCATGATAAAAGCCTCATGAAAAAAATGAATGGTTCCTGGTGCCAAAATCAAGAATTGTATTAAACGTGTCTTTGATAAAACATCTCGGTGACCTGAGAGGTGTTGTGGAAATTCTACTTAAATTAAACATTCTTTATTATCAGCATGCTGTAGAGGCTCCAACCGACTCAATGCACCAAGTACACATGTCGATCAGGAGCTCTACCCGGGGCAGTCCCATTAGTTCTCTTCTACAGACAAGTTGTATTTGCATGATTTAGCCTATTCATCATTCATAATTAATTCATCATTAACGTTTGCTTTCTTCATGTGACCAATCAGTACTGAGTAATTAATGTGACCAATACCTCACAACGCCTCTTCTCTCTAAGCTGAGACCTTGAAACTGAGATATCCCTTTCTCAAAACAAGATTCTGGGCGTACTGCCAAATTGCAGATACTGATGGTGAGGATTCATTCAATCAGTCACTTGCATGAGCACATAAATTGGTTATTTGAAAAACACATGAATAGAACACATGAATAGAACACACAAATTGGTGATTAGAAAAGAAAAAACTAAAAAAAATCCATCACAGAGAACTCCTGTGTTCAGTGGATATCCTACTCTATTTTAAGATCGAAAGAGTAAAAATAGACACAAACTTGACAGATATCCCAGTAGGATAGAAACCCAGTCTAATATACAGTACAGCACCTACTCATTCAAGGGTGTTTATTTATTTTGACTAATTTCTACATTGTAGAATAATAGTTAAGGCATCAAAACTATTCAATAACACATATGGAATCATGTAGTAACCAAAAAAGTGTTAGACAAATAAAAAACATATTTGAGATTCGTAAAAGTAGCCACCCTTTGCCTTGATGACAGTTTTGCACACTCTTGGCATTCTCTCAACCAGCTTCATGAGGTAGTCACCTTGAATGCATTTCAATTAACCGGTGTGCCTTGTTAAAAGTTAATTTGTGGAATTTCTTTCCTTCTTAATGTCCTTGAGCCAATCAGTTGTGTTGTGACAAGGATAATGCGGTTATACATAAGAATGCGGTTTTTGACAAAAAAAACAAGTTCATATTATGGCAAGAACAGCTCAAATAAGCAAAGAGAAACAACAGTCCCATCAATGCTTTAAGACATGAAGGGTTAGTCAATCTGGAAATATGTAAGAACTTCAAGAACTTCTTCAAGTGCAGTCGACACAAGAAAGGAAGACCCAGAGTTGCCTCTGCTGCAGAGGATAAGTTCATTAGAGTTAGCTGCACCTCAAATACCAGCCCAAATAAATGCTTCACAGAGTTCATGTAAACAGACATCTCAACATCAACTTTTCAGAGGAGAATGTGTGAATCAGGCCTTCATGGTTGAATTGCTGCAAAGAAACCACTACAAAAGGACACCAATAATAAGAAGATACTTGCTTGGGCCAAAAAACATAAGCAATGTACATTAAACCGGTGTAAATCTGTCCTTTGGTCTGATGAGTCCAAATTTGAGATTTTTGTTTCCAACCAATGTGTATGTGTGAGAGTCGGAGTAGGTGAACGGATTATCTCCAAATGTGTGGTTCCCACCATGAAGCATGGAGGAAGAGGTGTGATGGTGTGGGGGTGCTTTGCTGGTGACACTGTCAGGGATTTATTTATAATTCAATGCACACCTAACCAGCATGACTACCACAGCATTCTGTAGCGATACATCATCCCATCTGGTTTGCACTTAGTGGGACGATCATTTGTTTTTCAACAGGACAATGACCCAACATACCTCCATGCAGTGTAAGGGCTATTTTACCAAGAAGAGTGATAGAGTGCCGCATCAGATGACCTGGCCTCCACAATCACCGACCTCACCCCAATTGAGATGGTTTGGGATGAGTTGGACCACAGAGTGAAAGAAAACACCTTTTTGATTACTACATGATTCCATGTGTTATTTCATATTTTTTATGATTTCACTATTATTCTACAATGTATAAAATAGTTAATAAAATAAAGAAAAACCCTTGAATGAGTAGAGGTGTCCAAACATTTGACTGGTACTGTATGCCCATCTTAGGAAATCACTGGGGAGCAAAACAAAGTTAGACTTTCAAAATCTTGAACACTTTTCAAAAGTAAAAGTACAATAGTGTTTATTTCTTGCTCTCTTATTCTGTCTCAAAAGGATCTATGCATTGCCACCTTTCTGCTTCAAGACATCCATGACAACAACCAAAACTGCTAGCCTCCAGATCAGAGAGGAAGAAGAAGCATGTTTGTCATGGATGTCTCAGCCTCAGCAGGGGCCTCCTCTACCGTGTCAAACCAGGTAGAGACGGAGGGCTTGTGTGTGTGTGTGTGTGTGTCAAACCAGACGGAGAGACAGAAAGGCTTGGCAGGTCTCCATGCTACTCCTAGGGGAGGAGTTGAAGGAGAAACTGTGGCTGTGGAGTAGAGAGCAGGCGAAACAGAGAGAGATAATCTTGTTATAAACAGGGATTTAACAATCCAACCCCAAGTTGCCATGACAGAGACACACACACACACACACACACACACACACACACACACACACACACACACACACACACACACACACACACAGAGTCCAGCATTACCTGGGAATTGCATTATGGAAGCTTTTTGCACGCATATCTCCTCCAACCGTCTTTTATCAGTAGTCTGTTATGGAGGCTTTTCTGTACTGGCTTACCGTGCATGCTCCATCTAAAAACACAGGCATGGTGGGATAGATAGACTTTTTTCGAGATACTTGACCCAGTACATTACATAAGTATAAAACTGATGATTTTGTAACTTTCCAGTCTTTACTTTCACAACACAAATACGAGCCTCCCACTGAGAATATGTACGGTGTACATTTTAAGACAGCAGGTACATGTCGTATGTGTTATAGGGAGCAAAGGACTTATTCCATAGGGAGTAGGAATGTCCTAAAATGTACACCATGACAGCGTTTCTCTCACTTCAGACAGAGGTGCTAATTCTTGATGAGGTCTGGAAAGTACTTTTTTTCCTCCACTAAAAAAACAAATCAGTCTGATTACTCAGATAATTGTTTAAATTGATTTGGCGTGTTGCCGCAGCCAACCCCAGACACTGCAGAGCCGTGCTTAGGTTAAGCAGGTATTGTGTGAATAACAACGGGTGAGGTGTCGGGAGAGAAAAAAAACACACATAGCTGAAACCTAATGCCGGTTTTCTTTCCATTAGGCTGGCTGTTCTTTAAGTCTACCACACATCAACTGCACTTTAGTAAGGTTAGGTGTTCCAATCACAACGGTATGCACTCTGTTAACAGCTCCACTACCAGCTCACTTCATTGCCTACTTACGAGAATCAAGTTCAGGTTCTTTTCTGACATTACTAGAAGGGTCCTATACAGATGGCAAATGAGCTGTAATAGCGACCACACTTATTACAAGGTTATACAGTAGCCTCCATGTTTTTTCAATGAATTGACAAACTGATTATTTCAACCTTAATGTCTTAAAGTGGGTTAAAGTGTCTAGGCTATGGATTATGAATGGAGTGCATAAGTGGGCTAAAGCATGCTAATAGTTCATCATCATTTCTCAGAGGTTTCAGAAGTTGAACCAATCAGATGGAAAAGGCCACTTTGCTTATTGCTGGCTGAGCTTTCTGATTCTCTGACTTGCAACACTTTTCTGAGACTTGACAGTTACTGAGGAAGATAACTAGAATGGGATTTTATCCTGCTCAAGAGTATAAATAGTTTCCATGCGTAATTGACCTCTTTCCTGGACACACGTTCACGCACACACCCACACACTCTACCAGATCAAAAGGCTGTATCCTCTAGACTCCTAAACCCACTGATTAAACACATTTCAGAAGTATTTTCTTTTTATTTCCTGGGCAAATCCGGCCAGAGCCAACGAGATGTGTTTCATTAAGCTGCACTGTGGAGTGCGTATGCGTGAGCGCCCTGTGCGTGTCACATGTACAGTACATGCGCATGTGTATAGACTACAGTATACGGTAAGTGTTTGTGAGGAGACAGACGGGTTCTGTTGGAAGTGATGTGGCGTGTAGCCAGATGAGTCTCAGTCTTACAAGAAGAGAAAACTGGGGATATGGCATTGTTCCAAAAGCAGATACCAGCTTTAGCTCTCCAAATCCCCACCGGCCCAGACTGAAATTTCAGCCATGTAAAGCGAGCAGGAGTGGAGCACGGCTTCACAATAGATGACATTGGCTTGTATGTTTTAGGCAATCACGCTCAGGGGGATTCTATTATGCGGCAAGTCACACAGAGTTAGGCGAGACACCAAACACTTTCATGTGTGGATTAACGTTCACCCATTGCCAGATAATAGATATTTGCTTTCGCAAATCCATTCCCCCTATTGATTTTTTTCAACCCCTTTAATAACTTCTTGCAAGCAAGGCACATTTTAATAAGAGCAAGAATGCTGACATCTAAGATGTTGGGGGACAAAGGGTTTGCTCTGTTTGACAAAGATAAGCAGCTTATTTTATTTTTCCATATATTGATATATCAAATATGAATTTCAATATGATTATTTCGTTTTTGGTTTAATATGTTTCAGGGCAAAAACGCATGCATATAGATCGAAAGAAAGTGGTGTATTTGATTGTAATTAAGACATTTGTATACATCCCATGCGTGGATTCTAGTGTTTAAACACTGTATAAACTGTGTATACGCAGTAGGCCTGTGAACTGGACTAGAACTCCTTTGGGGAGAATCAGTCGAGGGTTATTTCCAGATCCTAATATAACCCAAATACTACCATGAATGGAGATTTGGAGATTTTTTTTATTTTGTATTTTTTAAATTCTTATTTCACCTTTATTTAACCAGGTAGGCTAGTTGAGAACAAGTTCTCATTTGCAACTGCGACCAAGATAAAGCATAGCAGTGTGAACAGACAACACATAGTTACACATGGAGTAAACAATTAACAAGTCAATAACAGTAGAAAAAAAGGGGAGTCTATATACATTGTGTGCAAAAGGCATGAGGAGGTAGGCGAATAATTACAATTTTGCAGATTAACACTGGAGTGATAAATGATCAGATGGTCATGTACAGGTAGAGATATTGGTGTGCAAAAGAGCAGAAAAGTAAAATAAAAACAGCATGGGGATGAAGTAGGTAAAAATGGGTGGGCTATTTACCTATAGACTATGTACAGCCTGCAGCGATCGGTTAGCTGCTCAGATAGCACATGTTTGAAGTTGGTGAGGGAGATAAAAGTCTCCAACTTCAGCGACTTTTGCAATTCGTTCCAGTCACAGGCAGCAGAGAACTGGAACGAAAGGCGGACAAATGAGGTGTTGGCTTTAGGGATGATCAGTGAGATACACCTGCTGGAGCGCGTGCTACGGATGGGTGTTGCCATTGTGACCAGTGAACTGAGATAAGGCAGAGCTTTACCTAGCATGGACTTGTAGATGAGATGACCTGGAGCCAGTGGGTCTGGCGACGAATATGTAGCGAGGGCCAGCCGACTAGAGCATAAAAGTCGCAGTGGTGGGTGGTATAAGGTGCTTTAGTGACAAAACGGATGGCACTGTGATAAACTGCATCCAGTTTGCTGAGTAGAGTGTTGGAAGCAATTTTGTAGATGACAATGCCGAAGTCGAGGATCGGTAGGATAGTCAGTTTTACTAGGGTAAGTTTGGCGGCGTGAGTGAATGAGGCTTTGTTGCGGAATAGAAAGCCGACTCTTGATTTGATTTTCGATTGGAGATGTTTGATATTAGTCTGGAAGGAGAGTTTACAGTCTAGCCAGACACCTAGGTACTTATAGATGTCCACATTTTCAAGGTCGGAACCATCCAGGGTGGTGATGCTGGTCAGGCGTGCGGGTGCAGGCAGCGAACGGTTGAAAAGCATGCATTTGGTTTTACTAGCATTTAAGAGCAGTTGGAGGCCACGGAAGGAGTGTTGTATGGCATTGAAGCTCGTTTGGAGGTTAGATAGCACAGTGTCCAAGGACGGGCCGGAAGTATATAGAATGGTGTCGTCTGCGTAGAGGTGGATCAGGGAATCGCCCGCAGCAAGAGCAACATCATTGATATATACAGAGAAAAGAGTCAGCCCGAGAATTGAACCCTGTGGCACCCCCATAGAGACTGCCAGAGGACCGGACAGCATGCCCTACGATTTGACACACTGAACTCTGTCTGCAAAGTAATTGGTGAACCAGGCAAGGCAGCCATCCGAAAAACCGATGGCTACACCTCAATTTCTTTTTTTTGCCTTTCTTTTTTTTAAGACTTTCTCCCTTTGATGAAAACGTTTGGCAACTTAACTTTCTCTGGCTACTCAGTGACTTCATTGACTTTTAGTCTCTTGATGAAATACCATACCATAAATGAATAGGTTGACCAGGGGGAATCACGTTACATGACAGTATAATGATGACACAATCAGGTGGGAGGAGCAGAAGGCTTAGTGGGACTGCCGTATCATGTCTGTCTCGAAGAATTCCATGTCTTTCTGACGTACGGTACATCCCTTTAAAGGATTTACGAGCAACAACGATTTCACTGAAAATGCCTTGATGCATTACAGTAAATCAGAAGAGATTTACTTAGATGTCTCCTTCATAAGTGTGCTGAGTACATATCTGCATGGTGCAGTCATATTACAGTATCATGACAAAGATATAGAACAGTGGCCAGTCAGCCAGACAAGACAAGACAGGTATTACATAGATAATGCAGAGAGGGAGTACTGTGTAAATATGATTGTGAATGTCTTGAGATAAAGGTAAGTAGCTAAGCCTCCACTTTAACTATGGGCTCTTCTTTGTGTGTGTGTGTGTGTGTGTGTGTGTGCGTGCCCGTCCGTGCGTGTGTGTGTGCATGTAGTCCTGTAATGCCAACTAAATGAAAAGCACAGCCACCACTTCCTCTAAGCAACTGTTTCCTCCCTGCTCGTCACTCCTCCTCCCTCCTCCTCCCTCTTTCACTGTGTGTTTCCATCCATCCGCTCCTCATGTAACCGCATGTGGAGACAGCACCAGACGTCACATCAAATAGTCTTCTTCATTGAACGTCACGAATCCAAAGGGGTGGAACATAAGCTGTGTTATTTCTCCGAAACTGTCCTCCCTCCATTTCTTAAAGGGGTTTTGATTATCTGCAAAGCTTCTTAGCTGTCCATCATACTTCAAAGTTTCACCAACAACAGGTTAGGCAGTTTGAACCAAATGAATGAAATAGAAGAGTTACAGAAGGTACATTTGTTTTATACCTTCGCTTCTCTCCTCGTCTGATTGGTATGTAAACCTAACATTAAAAATACCCTTGTCATTGCTTATGATTTCAACAGCTCCCAACAGTGCACGTATGCCTGTGATTTCCTTGTGCAATTCTTTTTGGAATTTAGTTCATGTTGCACCTCTGAAGCATAATTTCATGCAATTAGCAGCGATCCACAATCTTTCCATATCCTCCAGGACCTTCAAAGACACGGGACGCAGCCATGGGAACACCTGTTTCCCTTGGTTTCACCATCATTATACTCTTGTTTGCCCCGAGGGGGGGTGTTGATGTAGAATCTTAGCTATTCTAAAGGGGCGTTTGTGACAGCTGTATGCAATGATTTCCTAGTTACAAAATGTTGTAAAGATTCTGGGATCTTTTTTAACAAACCTAGCGCAATGGTAAATCTAAGCGCTGGCAGTAGCACTATAGGTCCGGGGGTGTGACAGAACAATTTTTGCTATTTTCACAGCAGTTATTATGAGCGCAATAACTGGCCGTAGTGCGAAAGGGCTGGGTTTTGATGAAAGTTGTAGGTGTGACGAGGGCTTGGCCACTCACTGGCCAATCAAGACATCCCATGGCTTTATATTTGTCATCAACTCCAATTCGGCTTTTCCTAGTCCATTGTGGATTTATTCTCCAGTTTATTAAATAGCATAGGCTACACTAGTGAGTAATAGCAACAGTAAAAAATAAAAATCCAGTGTTATATCAATATGTTAGGAGCATTGACAGTCAACATTGTTTTAATTGACTTCAATGAATATAGGCCTTTACCAGTAGCGTAGCCAGAAACATTTTGGTGGGTAGGCCTGCAGAAAGGTTTAACCCCCAGCTCAAGAAAGTGTGGGCAGAGAATGATGTGAAGTTTTATTGGTAATCTCATACTGTTCTACACATTTTGCCAAGAGGCTGTGAAAATTGAGCAACTTTTAAAGCTAATTAAAGCTCAAATATATGTCTGTTTACTGTGATAAAGAAACTGGATTATGAGCTGTTTGCCAAATGTACAAATGAAGTAGGTAGTGTCCTGGAGCGTAATAGCCATAGAAGCACAGTGACACATGCCTCAATGCCGTCATAGTTGTGGCATTTTGGGGGCGTGGCTTTCAGTCAGAATTTTTTGGGGCCACCCATGCCATGAGAGTGAATGTCATTCCAGTGCTAGCTATGAATTATATTTGATGGTTTCATTGCCACAGAAAGATTGTTTGGAGTGGGGGTGCGTGCTGTCAGGGGTGCTGTAAGGTGGAGGGTGGCTGCAGAGGTGGTGGTGGGGTGCTGAGGAGTATTTTTCTCTGATCGTACAGGAGTAACAAAGGCCTAGTGCATTCATTTGGTGGATTTTGTTATTTTTAAGATTCAGTTTTTATATACATTTTTTGTATCTATTTTTTATTAATCAAGTGGTGTCATAGCACCCTCAGCACATCTGGTAAATAAAATTGTATTGGTCAAAATGCTTGTGTTCCTAAAAAACACTTTGAAGTTTGTGGAAATGTGAAATGAATGTAGGAGAATATAACACATTAGATATAGTAAAATATGACGTTTTTATTTTTTGTACCATCATCTTTGGAATGCAAGAGAAAGGCCATAATGTATTATTCCAGCCCATGCGCAATTTAGATTTTGGTCACTAGATGGCAGCAGTGTATGTGCAACGTTTTAGACTGATCCAATTAACCGTTTCTAATCAAATGCTGCTGTATCAAGACTGCCCAAATGTGCCTAATTATTTTATTCATGTTTTATTCATGTATTTTCATGTATAAGTTCATAACGCTGCACTCTTCTCAAACAATAGAATGGTATTATTACACTGTAATAGCTACTGTAAATTGAACAGTGCAGTTTGATTAACAAGAATTTAAGCCTTCTGCCAATACCAGATATGTCTATGCCCTGGGAAATTTTCTTGTAACTTTCAACCTCATGCTAATCACATTAGCATACGTCAGCTCAACCATCCCGCAGGGGACCCACCGATCCTGTAGAGGTTTTAAACAAATCAGAAATATATAAAGTAGCCACCCTTTGCCTTGATGACAGCTGTAAGGGGGTGCGTACGGGCGGCAGAGAAGTCAGCCGCAGGAGAGAAAAACTGTGTTTCCAACGGGGCAGTTTATTTAAACAAAAACCCACCGGGAAACATAACAATAATAACATGGGTAAATAACCCTACGCACGCCAGGACAAACGTGCACAAACACTTACAAATAACAATCACCGACAAGGACATGAGGGGAAACAGAGGGTTAAATACACAACATATAATTGATGGGATTGGAACCAGGTGTAATACAAGACAAAACAAAACCAATAGAAAATGAAAAGGTGACTTCGACCTCAGAACGGCGCCCGAACAAGGAGAGGGACCAACTTCGGCGGAAGTCGTGACAACAGCTTTGCACACGCTTGGCATTATCTCAACCAGCTTCACCTGGAATACTTTTCCAACAGTCCAACAGTTGTCAAACGAGCGTGCGTTTGCCAATTGCGCTGGCTTTACGCCGGCTGAAGATAGAACCCTATATCTGTAGGAATTTGCTCTTCTAGAACAAATTATTTGTGTGTGTGTGCACGTGTGTGTATGTGTGTATTTGTGTTTGTGTGTGTGTGTATTTGTGTTTGTGTGTGTTGTATTTGTGTTTGTGTGTGTGTGAGCGTGTGTGCATGGGTCTGTATTTTAAGGAGTGTCATAGCCGAGCATGGAGTGCCAGGTTCATTGGGGACTGCACCTGACAATCAGATACATGTTCTTGTTTTATACTTGACAGACTGTGCCAGATGAGTTTCTTGCTCCCAGTGCTCTATATCTTTCATCTCACCTCACATTCTCTATCTACAGTACTATACATGTCAATAAATTACTACAGGGATTTCCTCAAAAAGTGCAAAACAACGTAAATCTGCAAGTTGACAGAGTTTCATGGCCAAGCTTTTTACATTCATTGTTATAACTCTTGATATCCACTTCAGTCCTGTCAGCAACGCCCACCAGCTACAGACACCCTTTAATCAAATACAAATGTATTTTATAAAGCTGTTTTTTACATCAGCAAGTTGTCACAAGTTCAACAACAAAAACATGGTCACGGTTCACAATTTCCTTTCAGTTAATGCCATTATATAATGAAATAATGATCCATCTGGGTGCGATTAATTCATGGCTTTGTAGATGGATTGCCCTAGACTAGCCTGCCTCCCACAAACAAACATTGTGCTGATGAGTTACTGCCCATTAGGGAAAAAAGTGTTCAATGAGAGACAAAAAAAAGTACATGCGCACACAGTTTGTTCTCTCATTTGGGCTCATGTGGGATTGTGTGAGATCGGAAGGCCCTGTGCTCTTCCTGAACTGCACTGTCGGTTAAGGGCTTGTAAGTAAGCATTTCACAGTAAGGTCTACACTTCTTTCAATGTTTTATTTTATTTTATTTAGTCTCAGCCCCTCCCCCCCATCACTTCTGACTATCATGGCGACCTAGTCCTCCTTCCCTATAGCAGTAGCCAGAGGATTACATTAGTGTCACAGAATGGGATTTCTCAGAAGAACTGATTAAGGTGTGTTTAAATAAATTGGATTTTTCTCAGAAGAACTGGTCAAGGTGTGTTTAAATGAATGTGATTTCTCAGAAGAACTGGTCAAGGTGTGTTTAAATGAATGTGATTTCTCAGAAGAACTGGTCAAGGTGTGTTTAAATGAATGTGGTTTCTCAGAGGAACTCGTCAAGGTGTGTTTAAATGAATGTGATTTCTCAGAAGAACTGGTCAAGGTGTGTTTAAATGAATGTGGTTTCTCAGTAGAACTGGTCAAGGAGTGATTAAATTAACGTGGTTTCTCAGAAGAACTGGTCAAGAAGTGTTTAATGAATGGGATTCAATATTTAGGTGATAGCTGAGAATACACACACCATAAAATGTTGGTGTGGTACAGTTCAATGGAAAATAAACTATGAAATGTAAAGGCTGCACACTTTACGTTACTCACAATCCTTTTATGAATGAAGGTTTCTTGTTGTTCTACCTATTTTAACTCGCATCAATAGATAATTGAACAATTTTGCATTCATTCTTGGAAGCTCTATAGAAAATAACATTTTAAGGAGAACAAAGCAATTTTAATTTCCATGCTGTAATTATCCAGAGTGACCTCTCTTCAGTGGTTTAACTTTAAATGCCCTTGATAATGATTGCAATCTTTTCCCACTCCAGTCTCAAGGCTAAGATTCACTCCAAATCCTCACCCTCGCCACCCTGCCTGGATTGCAGTGACAAGTGTTACTGTGTTGACTGTACTGGTTCAACCCATACAAAATGTCCCTACATCGAACCCAACCCCCCCATTATAATCTCTATTTAATCCTTTAGCCAATACAGTCTCTTAATTGGACATAAATTAAGGTCTGAATGTACGAAGGTACAATGACTACAATGACTGCAACTCCAATCCCAAGGCTATAGTATGATTCAAACCCAACTTCATCGAGCCATCAGACCCCAATCCCCTTATTATCTTTTGATCCCCTTTTCTAATACCAAATCTTAATTGGGCACAAGGCAAGGTCTGACTGAAGCAGGGATAGGGTTAATTGCCTACAATCCCAGGTAGCCTAAAGGTCTGGGCAGGGTGCCCTTATGCTTGCCTGATGTTAAATTATTTATTTATTCAGGACCCCAGATGGAGGGGGTTTCAGGCCGGCTGTGAGAGGACGTAATCCCTGAAGCACCCACACGCACACACTGCCACCAGACCAGGCCTGTGTGTCTGAGTCTACTAGCCCTGGGGCCAGCAGGGACTAAGCCACACATACACACGCAGGCACACACACACACACACACACACACACTAGCTCCCTTTGGTTTGCGTTGGGGACCGTGATGATGTCACCCACCCTAGCCAAGCCCAGGCCTGGGTACGGAAGCCCAGTTAATGCCCCTGGCCCAGTGGCCCAGCAACAGAGTCAACACCTCCCCACGGACCTCCGCTGTCTGGCCCTGGTCCTCCGTTCCAACCGGCTGACCCGGCCTACCGGCTGCTGCCTCCTGTCCTCCCTTTGTCTGGGGCCTAGCTGGGACATTATCACCACAGACGGACCTCTGTTGTTCTCCAAAAGTGCGTATGTGTATGGGGGGTGTGTGCTGTGTGTGTGTGTGCGTGTGCGTGTGTGTGCGTGCGTGCGTGTTAGGATGTTTTCAAAGGGAATGGAAGGATCTCTATCTCATTCACCAAATTGTTATTTTATTAACTGAATACTGAATAAATTGGTCATTTGGGTGGGTTCTGTGTATCTAATAGGCTACATGGTGCGAGTCTCCAGAGAAAGCATGGCTAATTGGAGAGAAAATGGGGTTGCTTGAGGTCTTTTGATACAAGGCCAAGGGTCCAGATACAGGTCAAAGTCAATTATAAATGTGAAAACAAGCACGTATTCTAATACAAAATGTTTTTGGATTATTACGTAAATATTTCTACCATTCATTTACACCCAGTAGTAATCCACCAGTCTACAGTATACTACTACTATTTACACACTGCTATAATCACATTAGCCCATTTATTTACATAATAATTGGTAATCCCTCACACGCTTGCTCTATCTTGATGGCCTTATACCCCGTCGGGGACGCTGGTGTTGCTAGCCTCTATAAACCCTTCCCTTTGGAAGACGTTAACGCTGTAGACGATCGACTACTAAATAGCTACTTCATGGTATTGAACTAACTTTGGTGCCTTTAGCGTTTCACAAGAGTTTTCCTCAGAAGAAAACTA
This sequence comes from Oncorhynchus nerka, assembly GCF_034236695.1. Lineage (NCBI taxonomy): Eukaryota > Metazoa > Chordata > Actinopteri > Salmoniformes > Salmonidae > Oncorhynchus > Oncorhynchus nerka. The sequence continues at coordinate 55,516,924 of NC_088420.1, forward strand.
CCATCGGTTTAGATTCTCTTCTCAAATGATTGTTCTCAAAAGTCCTTTCTGAAAATGCAGAAACAGGAGGTAAAGAGAATTGAGGCGGAGAGAGAGTAGTCAGGTTTATAGGCTGTGACATCCAGGCTGGGAGCACTGTCAGCTAACGCCGAGGGGAAATTGAGCATCCATCCCCCTTCCTCCCAAATATCTACAGTACCTCTACCCTGGGCAACAGCCAGGAAAATACAGTCGGGACAAGAAACATTTCTGTGTCTGCATTTTGTACCCATATAGCAGGTCTGCGATTAAACTAGGGAAAAACTTAGACAAAGACTACTGTCGAAACATATGAGCTTTTTTGTATAAAAGAGCACTATGTATTCATAATTATGGTTCTGACTCACTCCCTCTTGGTCTGGTTGTTATTGTAAAAGAGAATGCATTCTCACTTACTTCCCTGGTTAATTAAAGGCAATTACTGTCCATCTTTGGGTGCTGCTGTCCTCATCCCTCTTTTCAAAGCTTAGCATTAGCGAGAATACTGTATAATTTGTATCTGCCCTACTTTACAGAGTAATGCAGGTTTCGTTTCTATTGTGTCTCAGAACAACACACAGCCCAGTGGTTGATATTCATTACTGCCATAACATAATAATGAATTCAGCATCAGCCTGTCCTACTGTATATTGAAATATGCCAAAGAGTGTAGGAAAGATTGGTGTAATCGAATTATGTCTGAGTGAGATATGGGTTGTATGACTGTGTGTGTGTGTGTTTCTTTGTATGTTCCTGTGTGTGTGTAACAACAGGGTTTTATGAGGATACGTGAGACGAACCACTGCTGTGTGTGTGTGTGTGTGTGTGTGTGTGTGTGGTGTGTGTGTGTGTGTGTCTCCACGTTGTTGTCACAGGGAGAGGTGGAGGTGTGTGATTGTGGTGGTGGATTACCACAGTATCTCACTGCACACTCTCTAAGACACCGTGGGGGGCTGTCGACTCAATATAACTGATTTCACTTCATCCCTCAATGGACCTTCTCCAACACTTTCAGCAGGCTGCGAGAAGAGGAAACGATATTTCACACTTCCAGCTCCCTGAATAGGACTTTGGATGTCTGATCATATCCCCTTCACTTCCATTGTACTTCCTCCATTTTTCTTCACTGGCAAAACAAGTGTGTTTTATGTTTTTCAAAACCCTTCCCAGTGAGTCAACAGAAGTCAATATATGTGTCCCAAATGGTACCCTATTCCTTATGTAGTGGACTACTTGTGACCAGAGCTTCTGGGCCCTGGTCACAAGTAGTGCACTATTTAGGTAACAGGGTTCTATTTGGGATTCACCCAAAGTCACTCTACTGCTTCCCAGAAAGGTAGTGAAGAAGACAAACTCCAGGCCATTGTTTTCCAGTTTCAGAGATCACAGTCCATGTTTCCGCTACGATACACGGGCTCTAAATAGTTGGTGTTTTTTTTTAGAAGTTGTAGTTCGGGAGCGGGTCTTATCACAGACTGCTGCTCTGGTGCCGCCACCGCTGAGGAACAGATCAGGTTCAAAAAGTGTTTGTTTTCTTTCATATATTTTAAGTGTTTGACTGAGCCTGCCTGGAATGGCAAACGGGACGGATTTTGAACTTCTGGGACTATTCCTTTGGTTCCGTTGCGTCAGGCAAGCTCAATCAAGGGAAGCTAAAGTATTTAAAATATATATATATATACTATTTGAAGCCAGGTCTGAGAGAGGAAGCTGCTTATATCATCTCTGTTTTGCTCCGGGCCCAGCTGTTTCAGCTCTCCGGGTTATCCAGCTATCTGCTGATGCCGATCGCCTTTGATGTGAAGAGCGCAGAGAGGCTGCAGAGAGGCGCAGCGTCAAGGGGAATCACTCTGGCACCAGTGACCCCGAATTAGCCTGTTTGAGTTCAAGTTTAAACAAATGGGAAGGACTGGGCTTTTCTTTGTGACACAGGACAGCAGACCATCTGTCTTGTTTCCTCTTGACTCAGTTTTGACTAATAAAAGCTAATGGAGACGTTTTCTCTCCAGAGCTAAAGAAGATGTTTTCCATTCATCCTAGTCATCGAACAATGACTCTCGAGTGAGTTACTGCCTGTTGTGACCGATTTGGATCTTCGTTCGACTAAAGAGCAGTCAGCGACCCGAAGTATCCCCATTTACAAGGACGGTTAAATACCAAAGGATCCTCATAATGATTCATTCAAACGCCACAACGATTATTTCCAACGCTTCTTTCAAAACAAGAGCTTGGGATCAATCAACAATCGAAGCGAAACAAGCTTTGAGAGGTCTGTCATGGCGACGGTTTGGAGAGAACGAGCAAACACTAGTTTCTCAGGCATCACAAATGATTATGTCATGGTTCCCTGCCTGAAGGTTATTCCATGGTCTCCCTCCGCTCTGCCTTTTATGACTAATGTACACTTAATCTTCCACAGATGAACCGCTCAACTCGTTCCAGCATTTCCCCCTCTTTTCAATTGCGCTAACAATGCTGCCAAGCTTTCATTTAACAATAAAGACTGTTATTCTATTGGAATGACTGTGGCTTTTGTTTCAGACCCTCATTTCTTCCCCCCCTCCTTTCCTCCCTCCACCATTTACTTTTTTTTGTCTAATGCTCGTCGATTCACTTCATTTGTCTTCTTTGCCATTCATGAGGATTTGAGAGCAGGGATCATCATGAACTCATAAAGTTGAATCCATCCCAGATCATTTTCTTCATTATATGATTTTGTCCTCTGGAACAGGGTCGAGAGGGAGTTATTTCCCTGGCCTAGAGGAATTAGAGGAGGAGCTGGTCCTGGGGAGGTGGGGAGTAGACAGCTGGGGGCTACACGTCTGAGATGTAACAGTTATGCGTACCGTAAAGTAGCTCAATACACTCGGTCTGTGACGGACTGGTCAAACTGACATAAGATGGGTCAAAACAGACAGACTACACACAGTCTGTGACAGACTACACACAGTCTATGACAGACTACACACAGTCTATGACAGACTATATACAGTCTATGACAGACTGCACACAGTCCATGACAGACTAAACACAGTCTATAGGACAAACTACACGCAGTCTATGACAGACTACATACAATCGATTACAGACTACACACAGTCTTTGACAGACTACACACAGTCTTTGACAGACTACACACAATCTAAGACAGACTACACACAATCTAAGACAGACTACACACAATCTAAGACAGACTACACACAGTCTATATGACAGACTACAAACAGTCTATGACAGACAGCACACAGTATTCGACAGACTACACACAGTCTATATGACTGACTACACACAGAATATGACAGACTACATACAATAAATTAGACTACACACAGTCTATGACAGACAATACACAGTCTATAATACAGACTACACACAGTCTATTACAGACTACACACAGTCTATTACAGACTACACACAGTCTATTACAGACTACACAGTCTATATGACAGACTACAAACAGTCCATGTCAGACTACACACAGTATATGACAGACTCCACACAGTATATGACAGACTACACAGAGTCTATATGACAGACTACACACAGTATATATGACTGACTACACACAGAATATGACAGACTACATACAATCAATTACAGACTCCACACAGTATATGACAGACTACACACAGTCTATATGACAGACTACACAGTCTATATGACAGACTACGCACAGTATATGACAGACTACACACAGTCTATAATACAGACTACAAACTGCCTATGACATACTACATACAGTCTATAACAGACTACACACAGTATACGACAATCTTGGTCAAAACAGACAGACTAGAAGGTCATATATCATCACACAGCTGTAGGTGAGAAGCAGACCTACAGTACCAGTCAAAAGTTTGGACACACAAACTCATTCCAGGGTTTTTCTTTATTTGTACTATTTTCCACATTGTAGAATAATAGTGAAGACATCAAAACTTGATGGTTTTTGCGACTGCACTTGAAGAAACTTTCAACGTTCTTGAAATGTTCTGCTTTGACTGACCTTCATGTCTTAAAGTAATGATGGACTGTCTACATCATTCCACGTGTGTTATTTCACAGTTTCATGTCTTCACTGTTATTCTATAATTGTAGAACATAGTACAAATAATGAAAAACAACCTTTTGACTTGTACTGCATGTGTCAGAGAAACATGGTAGGCAATGATGAATGGAGAACTTGACCATGACGACAGGCGAAAGAAACCCTGTTAAAAATCATTCACTATTTCTGTTAGTTCTGCTCGGCTGCAGGAGAGGGTTTTATAACGCTGACCAGACTTCTCAACATTCCCTGACTTCTAAACCTTATCATTGAATGATTCTACCAGATCCAGCTACAGTTTATGATGCGTACATCACCAGGAACATCATGTGAAACACAGTTCATACACAATGTACTATGTTTAGCGGCATTGTGTATGCCACAGTCGCTTTCTTGCAACTTACAATGTCATTTAAAGTCAATGTGATTTAGGCCGAAGTAAAGATTACAACAGTTTATAATACTCGAGCAGACTAAAACATATTCCTTCATTCCAACTCTCATCACTGACATACAGAGCATTCGGAAAGTATTCAGACCCTTGACTTTTCCACATTTGGTTACGTTACATCCTTATTCTAAAATTGATTAAATTGTTTTTTCCCCCCCTCATCAATCCTCACACAATACCTCTAATGACAAAGCAAAAACAGTTTTGTAGACATTTCTGCAAATGTATTAAAATAAAAAATGGAAATATAACATTTACATAAGTATTCAGACCCTTTACTCAGTACTTTGTTGAAGCACCTTTGGCAGTGATTACAGCCTTGAGTCTTCTTGGGTATGACACTACAAGCTTGGCACATCTGTATTTGGGGAGTTTCTCCCATTCTTCTCTGCAGATCCTCTCAAGCTCTGTCAGGCTGGATGGGGAGCGTTGCTGCACAGATATTTTCAGGTCTCTCCAGAGATGTTCGATCGGGTTCAAGTCCGGGCTCTAGCTGAGCCACTCAAGGACATTCAGAGACTTGTCCTGAAGCCACTCCTGCATTGTCTTGGCTGTGTGCTTAGGGTTGTTGTCTTGTTGGAAGGTAAACCTTTGACACAGTCTGAGGTCCTGGAGCAGGTTTTCATCAAGGATCTCTCTGTACTTTGCTCCATTCATCTTTCCCTCAACCCTGACTAGTCTCCCATTTCTTACCGCTTAAAAACATCCCCACAGCATGATGCTGCCATCCATGCTTCACCGTAGGGATGGTGCCAGGAATCCTCCAGAAGTGATGCTTGGCATTCAGGCCAAAGAGTTCCATCCTTAATTCATCAGACCAGAGAATATTGTTTCTCATGGTCTGAGAGTCCTTTAGGTGCCTTTTGGCAAACTCCAAGTGGGCTGCCATGTGCCTTTTACTGAGGAGTGGCTTCCTGTTTGGCCTGGCGGCCAGCTCTAGGAAGATTTTTGGTGGTTCCAAACTTCTTCCATTTAAGAATGATGGAGGCCACTGTGTTCCTGGGTCATTCAACACTAAATACATTCTTTGGTACCTTTCCCCAGATCTGTATCTCAACACAATCCTGTCTTGGAGCTCTACGGACAATTCCGTGGATCTCATGGCTTGGTTTTTGCTCTGACATGCACAGTCAACTGCGGGACCTTGTATAGACAGGTTTGTGCCTTTTCAAATCATGTCCAATCAATTGTATTTACCACTGGTGAACTCCAATCAAGCTGTAGAAACATCTCAAGGATGATCATTGAAGCCAGGATGCACCTGAGCTCAATTTCGAGTCTCATAGCAACGTTTCCGAATACCTATTTCTGTTTTTTATTTGTAATACATTTGCTAACATTTCTAAAAACGTGTTTTTGCTTCGTCATTATGGGGTATTGTGTGTAGATTGATGAGAAATCGTTTTAAAAAAAAATCCATTTTAGAATGGCCGTATCCTCATTCCCTTCTGCTTGTAACACCTCTCTAACTTTCCCTTCGTCAAATCAGTACCAGACACTTTTAGTGTCCTGAAAGTACGGTTGTTGATTTTGTGTTAAGAAACTGTTTCAATATTAAAGGAAACCATTACTTTATCCCCTTTGCCAAGTGTGTACAGCTGGTCCTGTAGCCGGGTGTCGTTGTGGGTGCAGCTGATTAGTAAGCTGGGGGCTGTTGGCGAGGCAAGGAAAATACTGCAAGATTCTATCTGTAACACAGACATTTTTCTTCTTCTCCCTGTGTTTGATTAGCTCACAGGAATAGAGGATGCCAAGTCTGCCTGCCATGTCTATTTCTTCCATTTCTTTGAAATACATTCAAATCTCAAAAAGAGACCAAGTGATCAAATGTTAGTCATTAGGTTTGTTTCTCAGCATTTTTTTTTAACCCCAATGTGTGATTAGAGTTCATTTCAGATCACTTGCAGGGTTATTATCCTGACTATAAATACGGTTCCATTAACTACCTTAATTATCTTGAATTGACTACAAAGCTCATTATTGCTTTGGCCTCCACAGTAACTGTTATTCTAAGAGCTGAAAGAAAACCTTAAAACTGTCTTTTCTTTCTTGGGTGATTGATTTCAGATGTTTAGATTTTATTAGGATTCCCATTAGCCGATGCCAATGGCAACAGCTAGTGTTACTGGGGTCCGACACTAGAAAGAGAAACTAAAGACGAAAGACTTGACAATTTACAGTACATACAATTAAAAACATTAACATGTAGTGTGTGTGTGTGTGTGTGTGTGTGTGTGTGCGTCTATCAAGTTACACATCCAGTACATGTCAGTATATACAAACGATAAGTAGGTCACATAAGGGAGAGGCGTTGTGCCGCGGGTGTTGCTTTATTTGTTTTTTGAAAACCATGTTTTCTGTTTATGAGATGGAAGAGAGTTCCGTGTAATCATGGCTCTGTATAACACTGCACATTTCCTTGAACCCGTTCTGGACCTGGGGACTGGGAAAAGACCCCAGGTGGCATGCCTGGTGGGGTAACTGTGTGTGTCAGTGCTGTGCGTGTAAGTTGACAACGCAAACCATTTGGAATTTCCAACACATTCATTTCTCTTATGAAAACAAGAAGCGAATGCAGTGCCTGCATGAAGGTTGGAAACTGACTCTGGAAATCTGCCCCAGTACCGATTACGGGACATTGGTAGAGCACTGGAGTTGATTCCGTCCAATGTTCAATGCCAAAAGAAAAGCTATTTGTTTGGCCATAGTGCTGCCAGAATGTCCAAGAAAATGATACAAGATTCAGATCCAAGAATATGTATCTGTGCCTTACATGAATATTCATAAAGACCTTGCTATATAAAAAAAAATTTAAAAAACGAATAACACCTCAAAGTACTTATTGCTTTCATCTTATTATCTACGTGCCCATATAAGGAGAATGGCCATGGAATGACGGGACACCTCCTATGAAGGAAATCTTATCTTGTCTGTGCAGAGGTTCAGCTAATATAGAAGCTAAGCTAAAAAATGATTTCCAAAGGGATCTAAAGAAAGGGGGATGTGATGACCGGCATGGATAGAGGTCATCCTCTCATCCTCTCTCACTCAGTCTGAGTACATTTAGCTGGGAGTTAAACAGCTTACCGACGGCAGGCTGCAGCGCACTGTGTATGGCAGGCTGCAGCGCACTGTGTATGGTGTGGCGGTGCCCTGTGGCCCTGCGTAGCCATGGCGGATCAGCCCTGTCTCAGCCCTGTGGAGAGTACCGTGCACGTTGTGTATGGTGCCCTATGCTGGAGCTGTGGCTCAGCAAGCCCTGTGGAGATTGTGCCCTGCCCCTTTGGCAGCCGTGGGTCATGGGTCAGCTCTGTCTCAGCACTGTGGAGACACAAAGGGTCTGAGGAATGGAGGGCTCAATGCAGACCGAAGGCCATGCGCTCTGGTTTCTGTTGGCCTGATAATCATGTTGCTCGTGGGGCTGTAAATCTAATTGGTCTCTGTGGAGTCGTCCCCCTTGTCTCACATTCCTGGCATGCAGTCTGGCATACAGTCTTAATCATTTTTACGTTGTCCGGGGTGATGTTTCAGACACTTAGCTTCTGTAAGTTAGCGGGGAAAGGGAACCAGATCTTAAAATGTTACAAATCAAAGAGGAATTGAGCTAAATAGCTGTAACGCTGTGAACAATTGACACTACTTAGATCCTAATTCCACTTAATAGATCAACAATTCACATGTTGTGGACTACTGACCGAGGCAAATCCTTCTAAGCCGGTGCAAATTCCAAGAAGGCGTCAGTCAGCACCTTACAGTAATCCGAGAACGTTATACATCAGAGTGGTGGAAGGGAGAAAATGGAACTAGCCCGACACTAGATGGACGTTGTCCGGCAACCCAGAAATAGAAAAGAGTGAGAGCAGGCAAAGAGGGTAATATAATGTCAGAAATAAATACATGTAGATTGCGCTCTTTCCTCCGGACATAGACGCCACTATATCCATGCTGGCTCTGTTGAAATCAAAGCAAAGCAAGCTGCTGATCAGACAACCGAGATAAGGCAATACAGAGAGCAATGTTATGCTGAGAAACTGAAGACAGTAAACAGTGACATCATCCACTGCTTTGGAACTGGGCATCTCTTATAATTGGATACATGAGCCTTTCCTCGTATTTTTTCTCCAACCACTTCTTATTCTGGATACATCCGCTATAGGAGAATATAATACTGTATATAGTACAGTATGTCATTGTTCCTTTGGGGTTAAAGTGACTTACAGTGAAAATCTGTTAAGTCTGTCAAATCCTCCCATGTCTTTCATAGAGAGGATGGAACAGGGACCTCTCAGATGGAGAGAGCATGGGACCAGAACTAATGAAGACATCCACAGTTCCACTCAGGACAAAACAGACATTTACAAGGAGACATGAATATGGCTTTAATAAAAAGGCCATAATCGAGTGCTTGGTATCCCATTGCTTTGTTAGAAAAAAAACATTCTCAATGCCAAACCATCTTGTGAAAAATGTCTGCGATATGCTGCAAGTCTTCACACGGATGACTGCACGAGCACACGCGCACACACACAAACACGTACACACGCACACACATACTCTCCGCCGTTGATAATGGCTGACCCTGGTCATGACCCCACTCTCCGAGGGTATCTCAAGGGCAGTTGGGATATGCAAAAACACACATCCAAAATAGGACAAATATATAAGCACCCAGCACCCACACCCACACAGACTGATGCTATGGTGTAGAGGGCTGCAGGGACAGATTGTCCATCTGGGAGTTCTGGCAAATGCTAGAAGGGCTGGACAATTTTTTAGTTGGTTGGGCTGGTTGAAATTGACACAGACGAAATTGCCCCCCTGGGTGCACATTTTGGTTTTTGGCCTACCACCAATGTTCTCTAGTTGCGCAGTGATTGGCTCAGTGTTCTGTCATTCATAGGGCGGCAGGGTAGCCTAGTGGTTAGAGCGTTGTACTAGTAACCGAAAGGTTGCAAGTTCGAATCCCCGAGCTGACAAGGTACAAATCTGTCGTTCTGCCCCTGAACAGGCAGTTAACCCACTGTTCCTAGGCTGCCATTGAAAATAAGAATGTGTTCTTAACTGACTTGCCTAGTAAAATAAAGGTAAAATTAAATGGGGACACTACGTCACCGCCAAATCTAAAGGTAGAGCTAGAAAATTCAAGCCCATTGGGTGCTGGCATAGAGTTACATTGGAAATGCCAATGCAAGAAGGCTCAAGATCTTTGGCCGCAGATAAAAAAATATGTTAAATCACGTTATATCTACAGTAGCTTAGATTGGACTGTCAACATCCGACTTTCAAAATCTTAGCTAGCAGTCATCATGAATCAAGTCGAGAATCTACTGGAAAATTTTTCTACTTTTTAATCCTTGTCATATGAAGAGAAATAATGAAGAGAAATTACAGACAAAACGTATCAGTGCTCATCGGCCATTGGACATAACAAGTTGTAAAATTCAACAATGAGTGGTTTAGAAGGAATCAGTGGCTAACTGCAAGCATTGCAAAGCAATCACTAGCCTGCTATTCAGTGGAGTGGGTGTGTGGTCCCAAGTCTGGTTTTAAGGTTCTCTTTTACAAGCTTAAAATTAGAAACATTTAACATTGGCTATGCTGTCAATCCAGCATGACTTCTGCCACACTGAAAACAACTGTTAACTCAGAACTGGGAAATTTGATTTCAGTGAGTTCAAGACAGCTGGGAACTCTGGAAAAAACAAGCTCTGACAGGGAAAATACATTTTTAACGGTCATCCAACTCGGAATTGTAAGTCAGGAACTCGGGCCTCTTTCTAGAGCTACAACCTGAAGATCACTGATGTCATCATGATTCAACCTTGTTTTTTTCAGAGTTCCCAGTTGTCTTGAAAGCACCATAAATCCAGAGAATGCCAGACTTTCATGACAAAATGTGATGACAAAATTTGCCCACGAAGGACCGCCAAGCCACCTTACTGTTCAAGTGAGCACAGCACAACAAGGTGAGTCCAAAAATGTCTTGTATGCTGCTGCATAAATGATGTAATATGCCAGGGAGATATGTACACTGTAGCTAAGAAAGTAATACTACGTGTATGTTGTGTAGTAAGCTGTTAGTAGCCCATATGCCTCACCCTAATAATTTGGTCTATTTTACCCTCTTTATTTTACCTACTGTTCTGACTTGATATTGTAAGAGCTTTTATTGTCTGCTTATATGCCCCCTTTATTTATCCTACAGTTCTGACTTGGTGTACAGGGAGAACATTGTAAGAACGGCCCATGTTCTGAATTCTGTTGCTGTACATTTCAAAAGTGCTGAACAAATAGTTATATTAACTACTCACAGAACAGGGCTCCGGGCAGCCGAGCGGAAATGGAGGAAAACTCGCCTCCCTGCGGACCTGGCATCCTTTCACTCCCTCCTCTCTACATTTTCCTCCTCTGTCTCTGCTGCTAAAGCCACTTTCTACCACTCTAAATTCCAAGCATCTGCCTCTAACCCTAGGAAGCTCTTTGCCACCTTCTCCTCCCTCTTGAATCCTCCTCCCCCCCCCCCTCCTCCCTCTCTGCAAATGACTTCGTCAACCATTTTGAAAAGAAGGTCGACGACATCCGATCCTCGTTTGCTAAGTCAAACGACACCGCTGGTTCTGCTCACACTGCCCTACCCTGTGCTCTGACCTCTTTCTCCCCTCTCTCTCCAGATGACATCTCGCGTCTTGTGACGGCCGGCCGCCAAACAACCTGCCCGCTTGACCCTATCCCCTCCTCTCTTCTCCAGACCATCTCCGGTGACCTTCTCCCTTACCTCACCTCGCTCATCAACTCATCCCTGACCGCTGGCTACGTCCCTCCCGTCTTCAAGAGAGCGAGAGTTGCACCCCTTCTGAAAAACCTACACTCGATCCCTCCGATGTCAACAACTACAGACCAGTATCCCTTCTTTCTTTTCTCTCCAAAACTCTTGAACGTGCCGTCCTTGGCCAGCTCTCCCGCTATCTCTCTCAGAATGACCTTCTTGATCCAAATCAGTCAGGTTTCAAGACTAGTCATTCAACTGAGACTGCTCTTCTCTGTATCACGGAGGCGCTCCGCACTGCTAAAGCTAACTCTCTCCTCTGCTCTCATCCTTCTAGACCTATCGGCTGCCTTCGATACTGTGAACCATCAGATCCTCCTCTCCACCCTCTCCGAGTTGGGCATCTCCGGCGCGGCCCATGCTTGGATTGCGTCCTACCTGACAGGTCGCTCCTACCAGGTGGCGTGGCGAGAATCTGTCTCCTCACCACGCGCTCTCACCACTGGTGTCCCCCAGGGCTCTGTTCTAGGCCCTCTCCTATTCTCGCTATACACCAAGTCACTTGGCTCTGTCATAACCTCACATGGTCTCTCCTATCATTGCTATGCAGACGACACACAATTAATCTTCTCCTTTCCCCCTCTGATGACCAGGTGGCGAATCGCATCTCTGCATGTCTGGCAGACATATCAGTGTGGATGACGGATCACCACCTCAAGCTGAACCTCGGTAAGACGGAGCTGCTCTTCCTCCCGGGAAGGACTGCCCGTTCCATGATCTCGCCATCACGGTTGACAACTCCATCGTGTCCTCCTCCCAGAGCGCTAAGAACCTTGGCGTGATCCTGGACAACACCCTGTCGTTCTCAACTAACATCAAGGCGGTGGCCCGTTCCTGTAGGTTCATGCTCTACAACATCCGCAGAGTACGACCCTGCCTCACACAGGAAGCGGCGCAGGTCCTAATCCAGGCACTTGTCATCTCCCATCTGGATTACTGCAACTCGCTGTTGGCTGGGCTCCCTGCCTGTGCCATTAAACCCCTACAACTCATCCAGAACGCCGCAGCCCGTCTGGTGTTCAACCTTCCCAAGTTCTCTCACGTCACCCCGCTCCTCCGCTCTCTCCACTGGCTTCCAGTTGAAGCTCGCATCCGCTACAAGACCATGGTGCTTGCCTACGGAGCTGTGAGGGGAACGGCACCTCAGTACCTCCAGGCTCTGATCAGGCCCTACACCCAAACAAGGGCACTGCGTTCATCCACCTCTGGCCTGCTCGCCTCCCTACCACTGAGGAAGTACAGTTCCCGCTCAGCCCAGTCAAAACTGTTCGTTGCTCTGGCCCCCAATGGTGGAACAAACTCCCTCACGACGCCAGGACAGCGGCGAACAGTCAATCACCACCTTCCGGAGACACCTGAAACCCCACCTCTTTAAGGAATACCTAGGATAGGATAAAGTAATCCTTCTCACCCCCCCCCTTAAAAGACCTAGATGCACTATTGTAAAGTGGCTGTTCCACTGGATGTCATAAGGTGAAAGCACCAATTTGTAAGTCGCTCTGGATAAGAGCGTCTGCTAAATGACTTAAATGTAAATGTAAATGTAAACTACGTCCTTACTAGCGCGCTCAGTAATGTCTTAATCGAAAGTACGTATCGCCTCTTATTCGCTTGTCGTCCCCTCATGCCATAGTTTGTACAAATCATCTCAATTGTCAGTAGAAACCACATTTGTTTAAGCAAGTCAGCCATATCAGCAATGTTTTTTTAAAGGCAGTAAATGAGGCTGAATGAACTGTTTCGCTGCCAGACCCATTTATTTGTCTCCATCAGAAGATCGTCCCACTCCTAATAGTTAGGCTATGAAACGTAATACCGATAGTCTAATATAATGGGCCACGTGAATCTCCGGTAATTTAACCTATTTCTTAGGTTATTTTTGCACATTTTGATATTGCCTATCCCTTACTTTATGTTCGATTCGGGCTATACAGGAGTTATGTTACGGATCAAGTTGAGCCGGTACAGTAAGTATAGTAAACACAGACAGCAAAGCAAGTCCAGTTTTCTAAATATTTCTGAGAATGTCCTCTTTCAGATGCTCATTTCCCTGGGTTGATAGCCCCAACCGTTCAAATGTAAAACGTCATAAATCCATCAGATTGTCGGTGATCCAACGTTGTAAATCATAATTTGTCAAAACACAATTTTAGTTCAACTTCAAATCAGTGATGCTCAGCCGTCTATTTTGTATTTTTTATTATGTTTTACAAGTTTGAGACCCGTATCTAGGAGAGTAGATGAAGGGACATGTTCATAATCCTTCATCTAGTAGTATTTCAGTGTTTCCATGGCAAGTCAGCTGCGTCACATACGCCTAAAATAACATTGCGGGACAGTGATTGGGTTTGGCACCAGTTATGGCGGGAGCTGAAGGGAGACGGCCAGAAAGCCAGCGGGAGAGGGTGGCTGCGGTATGAAGAAATCAGACCTCTACAGTACTATGGTGTCAGAAGATTAACAGTGGTGGAAGCCCATAGCTAGCTGGCTAACAGAACAGAGCTCTGGGAGAGGCCCAACTTTTCAGAGCCCAATGAACCCAGACATACAGATGGATAGAGTATTAACATCCAGTGGTGGAGGAACACTGTGGGATCCATAGTGAACAAGGTAACCATTGACTTAAGGCCCCTTTTATGAAGGGGGCTCCCGAGTGGCGCAGCGGTCTAAGGCACTGCATCTCAGTGCAAGAGGCATCACCACAGTCTCTGGTTTGAATCCAGGGTGAATCACATCCGGCTGTGATTGGGAGTCCCACAGGGCAGAGCACAATCGGCCCGAGTGTTGTCCGAGTTTGGCCGGGGTAGGCCGTCATTGTAAATAAGTATTTGTTCTGAACTGACTTGCCTAGTTAAAGAAAGGTAACATTTTGTATTAAATCATAATAATAAAATATGAAGGCTAATGCATCGTCAGATCCCTTATAGGCAGTCATGAACATGATGCTTCCTGTGTTTCACATCTAGGCTATATTTCAGTTTTCTATGACGCCTAAAAGAAACAGATGGGAAAATGTTGGGGGAATTTCAAAGTCAGGTGTGTGTCTAGAAATCGTGGAGAGAATACAGGGCATTAGTGATTCTACTGAGAAAGCTGGTGAATGTGCCTCCGTTTTCCCACTTGTGACATGTGCTGTCGTCACAGATGACAGTAGTGGGAGGTCTCGTACCAACACTATAGAGAGGTCTCTGTGAGTGAAGCCTGAACGTGGGTTGGCAGAGGGACTCTGCAGTTTGCACTTTGTCTCTTGTCTGCTGCCAAAAAGGACAGAGAGATGGAAAAGAAAGTGAAAAATGAGAGAAACATTTTAGAAATCCCCTTTAGTGCATATGCCATTTTAATATGGACATTATGTGTTTGGGTAAAATAATGTTTGACGGCACTAACAAACTTAAAAATACAGTAGAGTGTTATTTTGTAGAATGGCAGCAAAGCTCTAATATAGCTATTTTTTTAAATTCCTCAATTAAATTGAATAAAAGCCCTCAGTTGGGATCCACAGCTGGTGCAGATAAGCGCTGTGGTACAATCTGTATTGCTAGTATTCAATGTGAGTAGGCTCCTAGCCAACGTGATGCGAGATGGCTAGTTTTGACAAGGACCATTTATAGCAAAATCAAATAAATTAGGGGAAAATGTCAAATGCCTCTTTAATCTGCCATAATAATGGCATACAGGTCAGCAATGTTTGACATGTTTGACCCTTTCCTTGGGTCTACACACTCATCCACACACACACGCACACACACAACCCCAGACACCCCCTGTCCTGTCAGGCAGGCAGGTAAACTAGAGGTCAGGGATTATCCAGGGATAGCCAGGGCCTTACACGCTCCCTGTGTGTGCAAATCCACCCACCGCCGGCTGTGTTTATGAAAACATTCCCTAAAGCCCTTGCTAAATATCACATAGGCTTCCAAAACAGGACGTCATGCAGTGCAGATTTGGTGGGGCTTTTTTTTAACGCGTCTGTCTGGCCTATTGAAAGAGAAAGTGCGTGTGTGTGTGTGTTTGTGTGTGCATGCGTGCACAAATCTGTATGTCCATGTGAGTGTGAGATCACTTTCAGACAATGTTACATCTACGTACAGTATGACCACTCTACAAACTTCATGCCTTCCCTCTCTTGAGGCACTCCTAGCCCTCAGGTGACGTTATTGACTCAATTGCTGCTTCTGTTTCCCTTCCTACCTGGCTTCCTTTTCTCTTCTTCATTGTCTCCGCATGAATAAACTCCTGTCACTTAAATTCTCTGCCCACAGTACAAGTTTGCTTGAACTCCCTCCAAAAGTCACTGTCTGAGAAGCAATTCAATCAAATGTCACAGTGTCTGAATGGAATTGTCATTAATGGTAGGACTAATTAGCTTCAGCTTGCCCCAATGCTACATTCTAAATATGCACCATTCTAAATATGACATTGTTTTTTCATGTTATGATTTCTGTTACTGAACAGTTTAAACATATGTTATGATTGCTAGCAGCATAAACATTCTGCTTCAAATCTTTGCTTTCAAAGTTTGCTCCAATTGTGCTACATCCACTCACTACGGTAAAAACATTTTACATGTTTATTTCACCTTTATTTAACCAGGTAGGCCAGTTGAGAACAAGTTCTCATTTACAACTGCAACCTGGCCAAGATAAAGCAAAGCAGTGTGACACAAACAACAACATAGAGTTACACATGGAATAAACAAACGTACAATAGAAAATAAATCTATATACCGTGTGTGCAAATGAGGTAAGATTAGGGAGGTAAGGCAATAAATAGGTGGTAGTGGCAAAGTAATTACAATTTAGCAATTAAACAGAAGATGAATGTGCAAGTAGAGCTACTGGAGCAAAAATAAATAACAATATGGGGATGAGGTAGTTGGATGGGCAATTTACAGATGGGCTATGTACAGGTGCAGTGATCTGTGAGCTGCTTTGACAGCTGACGCTTAAAGTTAGTGAGGGAGATATGAGTCTCCAGCTTCAGTGATTTTTGCAATTCGTTCCAGTCATTGGCAGCAGAGAACTGGAAGGAAAGGCATCCAAAGGAGGAATAGGCTTTGGGGGTGAACATTGAAATACCTGCTGGAGTGCGTGCTACGGGTGGGTGCTGCTATGGTGACCAGTGAGCTGAGATAGGCGGGGCTATACCTAGCAAAGACTTACAGATGACCTGGAGCCAGTGGGTTTGGCAACGAATATGAAGGGTGCGCCAGCCAAAGAGAGCATACAGGTCGCAGTGGTGGGTAGTATATGGGGCTTGGTGACAAAACGGATGGCATTGTGATAGACTGCATCCAATTTGCTGAGTAGAGTGTTGGAGGCTATTTTATAAATGACATCGCCAAAATCAAGGATAGGTAGGACAGTCAGTTTTACGAGGGTGTGTTTGGCAGCATGAGTGCAGGATGCTTTTTTGCGAAATAGGAAGCCGATTCTAGATTTAACTTTGGATTGAAGATGCGTAATGCGAGTCTGGAAGGAGAGTTTACATACCTAGGTATTTGTTATTGACCACATATTTTAAGTCAGAACCGTCCAGAGTAGTGATGCTGGACGGGCGGGCAGGTGTGGGCAGCGATCGGTTGAAGAGCATGCATTTAGTTTTACTTGCATTTATGAGCAGTTGGAGGCCACAGAAGGAGAGTTGTATGGCATTGAAGCTCGTCTGGAGGTTAGTTAACACAGTATCCAAAGAAGGGCAGAAGTATACAGAATGGTGTCGTCTGCGTAGAGGTGGATCAGAGAATCACCAGCAGCAAGAGCGACATCACTGACGTATACAGAGAAAAGAGTCGGTCCGAGAATTGAACCCTGTGGCACCCCCAAAGAGACTGCCAGAGGTCCGTACAACCGGCCCTCCGATTTGACACACTGAACTCTGTCTGAGAAGTAGTTGGTGAACCAGGCGAGGTAGTCGTTTGAAAAACCAAGGTGGTTAAGTCTGCCAATAAGAATGTGGTGATTGACAGTCGAAAGCCTTTGCCAGGTCGATGAATACGGCTGCACAGTATTGTCTTTTATCGATGGCGGTTATGATATCGTTTAGGACCTTGAGTGTGGCTGAGGTGCACCCATGACCAGCTTGGAAACCAGATTGCATTGTGGAGATGGTACTTTCTGTACCATATCTTGGATACAGTATGAGCTGATACCCTAGCCTGAGGAACTGTCTTGACAGATTTGATTTAGTCTGTCTTCTTTGTGTGCTACTCTGTAGAGATACAATGTGTCATTTCTCATGTTTAGTCATCTCCAGCACAAATTCCAATGCTCCCCGGTCTGTGTGGCAACACATAACTCCTGCAAGCTGTTTACAGCAGCATTATGGGCTGCGATGATCCGATTGTCACTGAGGACTGTCTTTATATGCTTTCAATTTCATCAGAATCTGTCAGCTTCTGTGGTGACTCTCTTTGGGAAAGTATGGCAAAAATAGAACAGATTTTTTTTGTGCATATTTCCTATCCCTCTGTCATCTCACTTTTTATTGCGTTGCAGTAGTCTTTGAGTGTACAGACTACTGAGACCACGGTGCAGTAGTTATGTTGTGCAGTAGAAATGCTTCCTGTTGTTGATGATTTGAATAAGTATCCATACATAGACATAAGCCCATCTCGTTAGAAATATGTCAGCATGTTGACATTTAACCATAGTAGCTACATGTCATTCAACGTGACATATTTGTTTTATAACACAGGAGATAGTCTGCCATACATAGGATCCTTAATATATCTTATAGGGCAGCTGGACATGGTAATTGTAAAGTGAATGGAGTGGAAAACATAACAAGTAGTGAGTAACTATGTGGTGTTTTAGCAGAGTGGGGACAAAGAGAAGGGAATGTTATGTTGTTGATTATGTTTCGGGTGTTTTATTGTCTTGAAAAAAGTATGTCATTTCTATTGGGCAAAGCAATGATTTTATATGATCTGACAGGACAGATATATAACTGGAGGGTGATGTTGGATCGGTATCGGTGCATTTCAGTTAAATGTTGATGCACCAGGGGTATTCAACTCTTATCCTACGAGGTCTGGAGCCTGCTTGTTTTCTGTTCTTGCTGATACTTAATTGCACTCACCTGGTGTCTGGTGTCCCAGGTCTAAATTGGTCCGTGATTAGGGGGGAACAATGACCAAAAGCAGTGGAACTGGCTTCGAGGTCCAGAGTTGGGATTGAGGGCACTACACCTAGACGCTGCCACAAACACCCTTAGTCACCAGTACATCCAGAACCTAACAAG
The DNA here is from genome assembly GCF_034236695.1 of Oncorhynchus nerka. Taxonomy (NCBI): domain Eukaryota; kingdom Metazoa; phylum Chordata; class Actinopteri; order Salmoniformes; family Salmonidae; genus Oncorhynchus; species Oncorhynchus nerka. The sequence continues at coordinate 55,535,509 of NC_088420.1, forward strand.
TATATTTTTCTGAACACAAGTTGATAGGCATATCATTGGAAAAATCTGATGTCTCAGATTTTCTCACAGAGATTCCAGAGAGTGTGACGAGCTGGATAAAACTGATCCAGATGTGTGATCCAATCCACTCCTCTTTTCATAAAACCTCATTGGACCAACCCAGCTTGTTCCCAAATCTCTCCATGTTTGGCATGACAACGTCCATACGAGTTGGCTATAGCCTATAGCACAAACAGACCTGGGACCAGGGCAGTCTATTTGAAGAAAGATAATTGCGAACAGTAAGAATTCTCTGACTTGAACACTTTCACTCCCACTGTACTTTTCTGCCCAAAGCATCACCGGGGGCACACTGCCTGCCCTCCAGGACACCTACAGCACCCAATGTCACAGGAAGTCAAAAAACATCATCAAAGACATCAACCACTCGTGCCACAGCCTGTTCACCCCGCTATCATCCAGAAGGCAAGGTCAGTACAGGTGCATCAAAGCTTGGACTGAGAGACTGAAAAACTGTTTCTATCTCAAGGCCATTAGACTGTTACATATCCATCTCTAGCTGGCTACCACCCGGTTACTCGACCCTGCACCTTAGAGGCTGCTGTCCTACATACATAGACATGGAATCACTGGCCACTATAATAATGGAACACTAGTCACTTTAATAATGTTTACATACTCCTTTACTCATCTCATATGTATATACTGTATTCTAGTCAATGCCACGTCGACATTGCTCATCCTAATATTTATATATTTCTTAATTCCATTCTTTTACTTTTAGATTTGTGTATTGTTGTGAATGGTTGTGAATACTACTGCACTGTTGGAGCTAGGAGCACAAGCATTTCGCTACACCCGCAATATAATCTGCTAAATATGTGTATGGGTTCAAACTGTGAGGCTGGTGAACAAGATGAACTGTAATACATTGACATCACCTGACCTTCTCCCTAATCAGTTCCAAATGTTATCTCACTATGGACAAAACCTTCGCCCTGCAATCCACTCTACTTCCCTGTTAACAAGTGCATTTACCTAGCCCTGACCTTGCAGATATCGGATCTTGTTCACTAGGCACCAAACAGAAGAAAATTACCCCAAAACAGGGAGGGACTACTACCCAACTTGTCCAATAAGAAACGCACATTTTTGTTTTCTGTTGCGAAATCTTTAAAAATGTTTTCCATTGTGTGCCCTAATGAACAGGAGCCAGGTCTGTAAGCCTAGCTAAATTAAGGACCGGGGTTAAGGGTGCATCAAGGATTGGTCAGGCTCAGAGGTCAAGCCTGACAGATTTCATGCTTTAATTTGGACTGTCATGCTCTAGATTACCACAGGAGATGGAGAACTCTGAGTCAACCCAAGTAAGTCAACCTAGAATGATGCTGACTTTGCCAGGTTTTTCCTAACATGGTTTGTACAAATATCAGGGTATGTATCGTTCATGACCCTTGGACAAGTCGTCATTGTACGTAATTACAGCATGCAAAGCTAGCAAAGTAATTATGTCATCGGTTCCATTTGAGAAAGGTTGGTAGTTCATTGAACATACCATATCTCATCGCCGCAACTATTCAAAAAACTCTACAAACAATGTTTCAGTTCAGTTGACTTGGGGTTTCAGTTCTTGCTTTCTTTTTTAGATTACACGTTATTAACTTTAGGGTTAGGATAAGGATTAGGGTTGCCGTGGTTTGTGAAAGTATTCACCCCCTTGGCATTTTTCCTATTTTGTTGCCTTACAACCTAGAATTAACATTGTTTTTTTTGTGGAGGGGGGGGTTGTATCATTTGATTTACACAACATGCCTACCACTTTGAAGATGCTAAATATTTTTTATTGTGAAACAAACAAGAAATAAGACAAAAAACATAACTATTCATCCCCCAAAGTCAATACTTTGTAGAGCCACCTTTTGCAGCAATTACAGCTGCAAGTCTCTTGGGGTATGTCTCTATAAGCTTGGCGCATCAAGCCACTGGGATTTTTGCCCATTCTTCAAGGCAAAACTGCTCTAGTATCCTTCAAGTTGGATGGGTTCCGCTGGTGTACAGCAATAATTAATAATTGGAGTGAGGTCTGGGTTTTGACTAGGCCATTCCAAGACATTTAAATGTGTCCCCTTAAACCACTCAAGTGTTGTTTAAGCAGTGTGCTTAGGGTCATTTTCATGCTGGAAGGTGAACCTCCGTCCCAGTCCAAAATCTCAGGTTTCCCTCAAGAATTTCCCTATATTTAGCGCCATCCATTATTCCTTCAATTCTGACCAGTTTCCCAGTCCCTGCCGATGAAAAATCCAGACAGCATGATGCTGCCACCACCATGCTTCACTGGTGTTCTCGGGGTGATGAAAGGTGTTGGGTTTGCGCCAGACATAGCGTTTATCTTGATGGCCAAAAAGTCTCATCTGACCAGAGTACCTTCTTCCATATGTTTGGGGAGTCTTCCACATGCCTTTTGGCAAACACCGAACGTGTTTGGTTATTTTTTTCTTTAAGCAATGGCTTTTTTTCTGGCCACTCTTCTGTAAAGCCCAGCTCTGTGGAGTGTGCGGCTTAAAGTGGTCCTATGGACAGATACTCCAATCTCTGATGTGAGCTTTGCAGCTCCTTCAGGGTTGTCTTTGGTCTCTTTGTTGCCTTTCTGATTAATGCCCTTCTTGCCTGGTCTCTGAGTTTTGGTGGGAGGCCCTCTCTTGGCAGGTTTGTTGTGGTGCCATATTCTTTCCATTTTTTAATAATGGGTTTAATGATGCTCCATGGGATGTTCAAAGTTTCTGATATTTGTTTATAACCCAACCCTGATCTGTACTTCTCCACAACTTTGTCCCTGACCTGTTTGGAGAGTCCTTGGTCTTTATGCTGCCGCTTGCTTGGTGGTGCCCCTTTCTTAGTGGTGCAGAATCTGGGGCCTTTCAGAACAGGTGTATATATACTGAGATCATGTGACACTTATATTGCACACATGTGGACTTTATTCAACAAATTATGTGACTTCTGACGGTAATTGGTTGCACCAGATCTTATTTAGGGGCTTCATAACAAAGGGGGTGAATACATATGCACGCACCACTTTTCCGTTTGTAATTATTTTTGAATTTTTTTAAACACGTTTTTTTTTCACTTCAACAATTTGGACTATTCTGTGTATGTCCAATACATGAAATCCAAATAAAAATCCATTTAAATTACAGGTTGTAATGCAACAAAATAGGAAAAACGCCAAGGGGGTGAATCATTGTGCAAGGCACTGTAGGGTTAGTAGGTTTTTAAAAACTTTATGGTATCAGTTTCAGATACAAAATGCTTCTTAACCTTTAAGGCCAACCTTAGCGGAGTTTCTCCAAAGCATGGTGATGCATGATCCTCGATGCAGATCTTCTAGAAGATGTGTGAGGACTACAACTCTAGGCCCAGGGTGTGGGGCTTACTAAAGGGAGATGCCAAGCCAAGTAATCTAACAGCACCTACATGTATGATAAACTGCATGTGGGTACACCATCCAGGAATGAAGGTAGGAGGAGGATGGCAGTATAATTTGCATATGCTTCAGACAGACTATACATTTTGGAGAGATTTAAAAGAACATTCCCTTGAAAAATCATCATCATACAGTTATTATCACATTCCATATAATTCATAGTAAACCATTATTTTAAATATTGTTTGTGGTTAATATGAGCACCCAGCCCAAACTCCATTTTCATCCTCCTACTTATTCTAAATCAAGCAAGATTATGTTGATGACTTTCCGTGAACTTTCTGTCCCACAGTATATTTCTGTTATCATTGGGATTTGCTCAAAGTCAGTAAATCATTTTGTGGCGTTCCAAGACAGAGCAATGATGATCAAAGTTATTCTTAATCCAGCTGGCTAATTATGTCATTTGAATTCAACAAATCAGTTTGACAAGAATTCAATGTATCCCAATTATGATCAATTTGTTGAGGTGACGTCCTTACAATCTTAAGCCCTGCATTTAAAATGCTTAAAAGCCCCATAGTTTAATCCACAATTCAACCTGAGTCTATCTGTTAGTTGACAAGAATGTGCCTAGGGTAAAAAGCAGAAAATAGCCCTTTGAGAGCAGAATAGAGGGGAGCAGAGTGGAGCACGCCAAACCCTTTGAGATACAATCACATCTCCACATTTACCAGGGCAGATCTGAATGTTCTTTCTCTCTGGGCCAAGCAGCCACCCAGAGGTTTAAAGGTCTAAAGCCGCCCACTTAGCAAGGCCCACCCTAGCCACTTCCTGTGGATGGCTGATCTCCTGTAGCATGTTGCTGGCCCGGGGTGAAAGTTAGGCGAATCCGAGATCTGTTTGTGCTGTCTTCTGTAACAGTGAACATAGAAATTGGCAAGATTGCAGAAACAGATCTGGGACCAGGCTAGGGAGAATGTGGAGAACGGAGGAGGATCTGGGGGGCAGGTGTGTGACCTGGCCTGAGATGAGGTAGGAGTGAGCTGCCACTATGTCCTTGGCCTAGTGTGACTACACTGTTGGAGGGAGATGTTATCGGCTGGTCCGTCCCGACAGGGGAGTCTAGAACTAGGGCAGTGGGCAGCACCTCTCAGGCTAATAACACTCCTTCCTTGCTCTCCCCTGGCTGGTAATTGTTGCCTTGGCTTACAGCCTTAGACTCAAGCCCTTTGTGGTGTTCCAAGAGGCAGGAGTCATGATCAAAGTTGTTCTCAACCCAGCAATATCTTAATCCGCTAGCTAATAAACAAGGCTCTGGTTTCAGAAGGTCTGTGTGTTTGTGTGTGTGTGTGTGTGTGTGTGTGCGTGTGCGTGTGTAAAGCTTGCTCTTTTAAGTTGGACATAACACAGGCATTTAGGTTTACCTCAGCCTAGGCTGAGAGACCTGGCTCTGTGTCTGTGCAGATGTTGGCTGTCATGCAGACTTAGCTATGATCTCTGATGACTGATGTTCACTGCAGCACTAACACATCATTACAATACAGCTTGTTCATTGGGGAGGATTGAGCTGTTCCATTTATTAGAAGATATACTGTAAGACAAACCTTATCTTTGTGGGATTAGAGGATGATCTAAGACAATCTGGAGAGAATAAAATGCACAAGCTGCCCCAGCCATCCCAAAGATTCCACTGCTAGATACCAAGAGGCATGTCAAGGTGATGTAGAAAGAAAGGTATTTGAAGCGAAAAACTGACCTTCATTGAGGTTCTTGGCAACACTTTACATTAGGTTGCTTTAGTACAGCAGGGTTTCACAAACTCGGTCCTCAGTCCACGTTTAGTTTTTTGCCCGAGCACAACACAGCTGATTCAAATAAGCAACTCATAATTAAGCTTTGATTATTTGCAACAGCTGTGTAGTCCTAGGGTAAAGAAAATGTCCACCCAGGGGGGGGACACAAATTCCATCTTTCACAAAAAGGCCTTTTCTGTCCACAAGCTCTGATGAGCAACAGCCCTCCAGCTCTGCGATAGCTGAAGGCTATCTGAACAAACAGAACTACACAAATGGAGGTCGATGGAGGTCGAAACATTGCGCAATATGGTAATAATAGGAAGTAAGGTGCTTTGATGTGAACTCTAAATAGGCTAATATTGGATGGCATTTTAAAATCAAAAATATATATTTTATTAGGTTGTCCAACTGTCATTTCAGACCATGCCTTTTTCTCCTCAATTTCGATCTTGTCTCATCGCTGCAACTCCCCAATGGGCTCAGGAGGCGAAGGTCAAGTCATGCGTCCTCCGAAACATGACCCGCCAAACCACACTTCTTAACACCTGCCCATTTAACCAAGAAGCCAGCCGCACCAATGTGTCGGAGGAAACACTGTTCAACTGACGACCGAGGTCAGAATGCAGGCGCCCGGCCTGGGTCGCCACAAGGAGTCCCTAAAGAGCAATGAGCCAAGTTAAGCCCCACCGGCCAAACCCTTCCCTAACCCAGACGATACTGGACCAATTGTGAACCGCCCGATGGGACAACCGATCACTAGCACTGCGATGCAGTGTCTTAGACCACCGCGCCACTCGGGAGCCCCTCAGACAATATCTTAGATTCAGCTGAACACCAAGCTGCTTCTTGCGATTGAAAGTTTTCATGACGTGTTGCCTGTATTTGTGGGGGGAAAAAAGCTTCTATATATACAGCTAATATGAATAATTTAGTTTGAAATAAACTGAGCATGTGTGTGTGTGTGCATGCACGCAAACACACACAAACAAGCACACGCACAGAGGCCTCCATTATGATAGACAGTGGTGGTGTGAGTCAATTTATGACTCTGTGTGTCACACAAATATGCCCACACATTCTGTGTTACCACTGTGTCTCTGTCTGGCATATGTGGTCTTAACAGTACACCCAACACGTGCACAAAACTCAATCTCCCTAGTGATGGTGAAAAAGATGTTCCTTTTTCTCTTTCTATCCACTTCCCCTGCTCAGTTCAGCAAACTGCGATATTATAGAACAGGGTTCTCCAACTGGCCAGCGGGTGGTTTTACTTGTCCCCCCCCCAAGTTTTCTGAGCACCAAAAAAACATTTTTTTCCATTGTTGGACATAAAATGCTGTAAAAACACCCGGAAATCGGCTCCAAGTGATTTTAATTTTGGAAATATGTTTACATGTATTCTCACGCATAATAGAGAGAAACGTGATCGTATACAAATGTAAGCAGGGTTTCGAAATGAGTATGTTGTGGTCAAACATTATATCTGTTCGGGCTTCTTGGTGTCAATTTGCATCTGCTTAAGAAAACATCAGCCTGTGTCTGAATCTAGTTGCTGATCCCTGTTGTGAAACATCTTCAATATGTTCACTGTAATGACATTGTGTAACAGAGAACATATGATTTGCTTGCAGGAAATAACCAGCCCCTTTGCACACATATCCTGGAAGATATACAGTGGGTGTATCTATAGGCAAACGGATACTGTAGTAGTGTGTCTATGCTGTACTGTAACCCACCACAAGAGCACTGAACACACACCTGTGTTCACTTACACACCAGAATCTTACTTACTTAAGCCAATAGACACTCGTATTCTGTTTGAAATATTGTACTGTAAATGTATAAGCAATCAGCTCACAATTGTCCCTCCTAAGTTCAAGAATGTTAATTATTTTCCACTCTGTGTTGAGTGATTTTAGAAAGTGAAAATGCGTAGTCTTTCACAACAACAAACTTCTATTTGGGTTCTCTTTGATGAGCAACAGTTAAAAGGACTTCATATGAATATGTGTAAGCATATGCAGGCCTATCTGACTGCAATGAGTGAAGGAATACCACTGTTTTAGGAAAATGTATCAAGGAATTCCTTACTTGCCCTCTTTTCTCATATTTCTCTAAGTATAATCGTCTACATCAATACAGATGTATGCTAATGTTCAGACATAGACTCTAGATCAGTGGTCACCAAACTACGGCCCGCGGGCCGGATACGGCCCGTCAGCACATTTGGCCCGGCCCTCTGAACAATACCAGAGACGCTATCGAATTTTTTTCCTATTTGGCCTCCAGAAAAAAAATCCTAGGCCCGGCCCTGTCAAAGAGAGAACGGAATAATGGCGAAAAGGTTAGGTAAGAGAAAAATTGATTCAGAATGCAGGGTATTTAACCTGCAGTGGACAAACGATTTTTTTTTGTTCAATGCAAAGAAAAGGCTGTTTGTCTCATCTGTCAAGAGACGGTGGCGGTATTCAAAGAATACAATCTTCGCCGACACTATGAATCCCGTCACAAAGACAAGTACGATAGCTTGCAAGGCCAAATACGAGCAGACAAACTCTCAAAGCTAAAAAGTGGACTACTATCTCAGCAGAATACATTTGTACGCCAAGCTCAGCTGAACCAGGCATCCGTTCGGGCCAGCTTTCGGGTTGCTAAACTGATAGCAAGAAGCGGTAAGCCTTTCACTGACGGAGAGTTTGTTAAGAAATGATGGATGCTGTCGGAGGAGGAGGTGTGTCCCGAGAAGAAAGATGCATTTAATGCCGTAAGTCTGTCGGCGAGTACAATCACCAGACGCGTTGAAGAAATCGGGAGTAATGTATATGCCCAGCTGCAGCAGAAGACGAAAGAATTTGACTTTTTCATTAGCACTGGATGAGAGCACGGACGTGCAAGACACAGCGCAACTGCTCATTTTTATTCGTGGAGTTAGCGCAAACTTTGAGATATGCGAGGAGCTGGCAGCCCTCCAAAGTCTCAAAGGGACTACAACGGAGAGGATATTTTTGACAAAGTGTGCCAAACCATGGAGAAGTTGGACCTGGACTGGTCAAAGCTAGCTAGCATCACGACTGACGGGGCTCCTAGCATGGTGGGCGAAACTCGCGGTCTAATAGGACGCATGAACCGGGAGTTGGAAAAAGGGTCTCACCGCCCGCTATGAGTCCACTGCCTAATTCACCAGCAAGCACTGTGCTGCAAAGTGTTGAAGTGGGATTCTGTAATGAAGGTTGTGGTGTCGTGCATAAACTTCATCAGAGCAAAGGGACTTAAACACAGGCAGTTCCAAGAATTCCTGTCTGAACTGGAGTCTATGCACGGAGATGTGCTGTACTACACAGAGGTCCGATGGCTGAGCCGGGGCAGAGTTTTGAGGCGTTTTTACGAGCTGCTACCCGAAATTAACGCATTTCTTCATTTAAAAGACAAAACGGTCCCAGAGCTGATCGACCCAGAATGGAAATGGCACCTCGCATTTTTAACAGACGTGACAGAAATACTTAACAGCCTTAACTTGCAGCTACAAGGCGAGGGGAAACTCATTTGCGACATGTATTCACACATAAAAGCATTTGAGGTGAAATTAGCGCTGCTTTTGGAACAAGTGAAAAAGCGCAACTTCGTCCATCTTCCTGCTACCCAAAACCTGTCGACAGAGAACCCAGAACCCAGCGGTCCCGTTCCCAGCTGAAAAGTGCGTGGAAGCACTGGAAATGCTGAAGGCGGAGTTCGGTGTGCGATTCAGTGAACTACATGTTCATGCAAAAGAAATCCGTCTTTTTCAGAACCCCTTTGTTGCCGACATTGATGAAGCCCAGCCTTCATATCAGTTTGAGTTGGCTGAGTTACAGAACTGTGATGTTCTGAAAGACGCATTCAAGCCCAACAGTCTCATTGACTTCTATGCCGCCCTCCCAAACGACATCAAAAAACACGCAATGAAAATGTCCACAGTTTTTGGCAGCACGTATATCTGCGAGAAAACCTTTTCTCGCATGAAACTGCTGAAAACCCCGATGAGATCAAGATTGACAGATGAACATTTGCATCAGTGCTTGAGACTGGCTGTAACTAGAATGGAACCTGATATTCAACTTCTCACCAGCCAGATGCAGGCCCACAGTTCACACTGATGAACATACATAGGTAAGCTCACTTTTCTGACTTGAATGAGTCATTCTGAGCATAAACAAATATAATCATAATAAAATCTACTGGGATAAAATCCATCTTTACAACCATACTGGTAGTGAAATGTATTGTGCTGTGTAGGTGCTGTATCACTTAGTTCAGTTTCTCAACCTGCTTCTTTTGTGGTTTTCACAGGGAAGTTGATGAGAGAGAGCTGCAAACAGCGGTGTCTACAAGCCTACTGGAACCTACAAAAGGATTATAAGGAAGGAACACAAGAACTTTAAGAGACTGCTCATATGTGTCAGAGAGATTCTGCTCTGACAACTGAGCTGAACTTTTATCTGTTAAGATTGTGCATGGCACGACAGAAAGTTAATGTTCCATGGCTTTTTTTTCTATGAAGAACCCAGAGAGAGTTATTTAGTTATTATTTATTTCCTGTTTTTTCTGTGAAGAACTCAGAGAGGGTTATTTAGTTATTATTTATTTCATTAATAGTGTTATTATTTGTTTCCTGACTTTTTTTCTGTAAAGAACCTGGAAAGGGTTATTTGGTTATGTGTGGCTTTCTGGAAAACAATAAATTTTTTAAGCTCCCCTACGATCGTCACACTTTTTCTGTTACAAACTGACACCGGCCCCCCATCAGAGAAGGGAAAAGTTATGTGGCCCTCACAGGAAAAAGTTTGGGGACCCCTGCTCTAGATCATAAAGATGAGACTTCCCATTGCCATTACTCTTCCCAGCGACTCTTTTTGATTTCAGTTCCCATTTTAAGAGCAAGATCTGAAACCAGGCAACTGTATCAGGGCACGACCCAAACAATTAGCAAAAACAAGCCAATGACAAACACGTGAAGTTGTGTCGCTGGTGCTGCGAACACAACGAGTTTGCCTGAAACACAACTAGGCCTACATCCCTGAATGCTCATAGTTCCTCTTATGAGTGACACGTTGCTTTCATCCCCACCTGACTAGAACATGTCCCCATCCCAAGTCTGGGGTTTAGGCCTAACTCACGAGCCCCCTGTCACGACCATCACCACAGCTGAAACAAAAGGCAGACAACCACCCACTATATTTCTTCTGATGTACTATCCAGCTGCCCACAGTGGGTTCTGTGTTGGCAGGGAAGAGCGTGTGTGTGTGTGTGTGTGTGTGTGTGTGTGTGTGCGTGTTGGCAGGGAGGAGCGTGAGGATTATTGCCAGCCGAGACTGAGGAAATGAAATATTTATATACTAGACTGACGCTCTGCTCAGCGGTGGCAAACAAAACCCCATTTTATAGGATAGGGTTAGCACTGCTAGCCTGGTTAAACCACCACACTGAATGCCCCATCATTGGTGATGCTGGTAGTCCAGTTTAACCAGTCTGAATGCTGCACTCAATAGTGATACTACTCTCCTGGTTAAATCAGACTGAATGCTGCACTCAGTGGTGAGCCCTGAAGCACAAGCTCTATTGATGCATTTGTTTGTATATCTGTTACGATATCGGTTTGAAAATGGATCGATTGTTGTTGTCTTTTGTTCAATAACGGCCAAACCCGAAAGGGAACAAAATGCCGCAAAAGAGACCATTCCAAGAGACCAGTCTGTTGGGTCAGAAATAAAAGCCTTTGAAAATGGTTTCTAACTCTTCAGTGAGGGACCATGGATTGCTGAAAGGGCCGTATGCCGTGTCAACAGAAAGCTGCCTGGCTGTGCGTGGCAGCAGTAATGGGAGCTCTACTCGAACTCCAACCAAAGGTGTGACTGTGGTGTGTGGATGCTAGGCTAGTTAATCCCAATGCCGTAGAGAATGGAAAAGAGGGATTAACCCATGGTCCTTCACTGAAGAGTTTAACCCTAGCCTCCCTGAGGACGGTCCCTTTCTAAAGAAACCCCATGTTGGATTGGGGAAGAATGGGAACAGCCTTGCCCCCTCTCTCTCTCTCTCTCTCTCTGTTGGGAATCCCCTCTTCTTCATTGTCCCATCACGAAGGCCAGCTGTCATTGTCCTCAGGAGGATGAAGGGATGAAGGAGGAAAATAAACCATTGACGGGTGCATCCATCTGTGTCTGTCTGTCAGCTCCCGGTGTGTTTTAAAGAGATGGACCCCCTCACTGTGGAACTCAAATGACTTCAGGCCAATAAGGGGGGTCTAAGTTGGGGATCTAAGGGGGATCAAATGGGCGATCAAATGGCTTTATCACATCTAAATGAGATGCAATTAGTCTTGATTCAGATTTGTTATCTTACAGCCATGACTGACTTTGTTAAAAAAATGTAGATAAGACATAAGACAGGGAAACTCCAGCATTGACATGACTAAGCATGGCCCATTGACAAACATGACTAAGCATGGCCCATTGGCAAACATGACTAAGCATGGCCCATTGGCAAACATGACTAAGCATGGCCCATTGGCAAACATGACTAAGCATGGCCCATTGGCAAACATGACTAAGCATGGCCCATTGGCAAACATGACTAAGCATGGCCCATTGGCAAACATGACTAAGCATGGCCATTGGCAAACATGACTAAGCATGGGCCATTGACAAACATGACTAAGCATGGCCCATTGGCAAACATGACTAAGCATGGGCCATTGACAAACATGACTAAGCATGGCCCATTGACAAACATGACTAAGCATGGCCCATTGACAAACATGACTAAGCATGGCCCATTGACAAACATGACTAAGCATGTCCCATTGTCAAACATGACTAAGCATGGCCCATTGGCAAACATGACTAAGCATGGCCCATTGGCAAACATGACTAAGCATGGCCCATTGGCAAACATGACTAAGCATGGGCCATTGACAAACATGACTAAGCATGGCCCATTGACAAACATGAATAAGCATGGCCCATTGACATACATTAGTAAGCAAGTGCATGTCAACATGTATAACGTGTCTAACTATTGCGTCATGCTTAGCTAAGTGATCTTGGTCCCATTGATTACAGGTTCAATACCAATGGGTGTTAAATGAAGTGCAACGACGCCAGGGTGGAACAATAACAGACTAGCCAAGCGAAAGAGAACTGAACACTAACAGCTCTTTTGTGAAAGAGCCATGTTTTCCATAGGCAGGTCAGGCGAGGTCAGTAGAGCTACGGGCATGGATCTGTATAGAACCAACTGACTTGTACAAATCAAATTCATTGTGTAGATATTGGCAACGTTCCAATAACCATACCAGCATACCACTTCATACCACTTCACACTTCATACTGCGTGGTTTGCTGGTGTGGATTTCAGAATAGAGCAAAATCCTCTATAAGTCAGTCCCTGTGAAGAAGATATGTGTTGTAATAACTAGACTGACGTAAATGTGCTGTGTATCAGCAAATTGAATATCCCTGACACTATCATGTAAACCGCTGTGAGATAGCTAATTCACAACAACAGAAGAATCTGAGAATCTGCCCTCTAACTATTCGATCGGACAGCATAATCCACTTTTTGAATTACAAGAAGAGAATATGTATATCGAATCAAATTGCATTGGTCACATGCGCCGAATACAACAGTTGTAGACCTTACCGTGAAATGCTTATTTACAAGCCCATAACCAACAACTCAGTTTTAAGAAAATAGAGTTAAGAAAATATTTACTAAATGAACAAAAGTGAAACATTTAGAAATAAAGTATCACAATAAAATAATAATAATGATGCTATATACAGGGGGTACCGGTATCGAGTCAATGTGCGGGGGTGCAGAAGTCAAGGTAATTTGTACATGTAAGTAGGAGTAAAGTGACTATGCATAGATAATAAACAGCTGGAAGCTGATGTACTGGGCTCTGTAGTGCCGTGCAGTTGCAATACCAGGCAGTGATGCAACTGGTCAGGATGCTCTCGATGGTGCAGCTGTAGGACTTTTGATGATCTGTACCAAGGCCAAATATTTTCAGTCTCCTGAGGGGGAAAATATGTTGTTGTGTACTCTTGATGACTTTATTGGTGTGTTTGGACCATGACAGTTTGTTGGTGATGTGGACACCAAGGAACTTGGAACTCTCAACCCGCTCCACTACAGCCCCGTCGATGTGAATGGGGGCCCTGCTTTTCCTGTAGTCCACAACCTTCTCCTTTGTCTTGACCACGTTGAGGGAGAGGTTGTTTTCCTAGCACCACACTGTCAGATCTCTGACCTCCTCCCTATATGCTGTCTCATCATTGTCAGTGGTCAGGCCTACCACTGTTATGTTGTCAGCAAACGTAATGATGCTGTTGGAGTCGTGCTTGGCCATGCAGTCGTTGGTGAACGGGGACTACAGGAGGGGACGGAACACGCACCCCTGAGGGACCCCCGTGTTGAGGAGCAGCGTGGCAGATGTGTTGTTGCCTACCTGTACCACCTAGGGACGGCCCGTCAGGAAGTTTAGGATCCAGTTGCAGAGGGAGGTGTTTAGTCCCAGGGTCCTAGGAGAATATATGGAGAACTTAATATGTTCATTAATCATGTACCTTATGGCAGGCCTCCAAAGATGGAGAGAGAGAGAGACAGGGAGAGTGAGAGAGGAGCTGGCTGGGGGCCACCGCTAGCTATCTCGTTTAGACTCACTACACCTGTACTTTTTTTATGAGAGACTGAGAGGGGACGGCAACAACAGAGCCTCTTCACAGAGCTCATTCTTCTCACAGCTGTAGACTGTTCTGTAGGTGGTCCCGTTCCCCACACACACCTGCTTGAATGTGGATAACCGGGCCTTCACCACGCTGTGCTGAGCAGAGCAGCTGCAGCACAATAGCAGGGCTGATATTTAGAGCTGGGTCTGACATCGTTTAACACCCATGCTTTAACAGTATCACTGCATGAAAGGTATTTGTGCGGTTTGGTCCCGGGCAGGTAATGTCAGCTGTATGCCATAGCCTTGTGGAGTTAGGCTAAAGCGGGCGATCAAAACACATTGCTGATAAGGCTAATGTTGGAGCTGATTGATGGCAATAGAGATCCTTTTTTTCAGGTGTGGAACTAATTTCACATATGTGACTGGCTCTGACAAACAGACGCTTGAGGGGGAAAAAATCTACATTTAGATTTTACATTTCATCATAGTAGGCTGAACTAATGTGTTAACAATGTGTGGTGGATGTCATGATGTGGTTGACTCACCTCGAGTGGTTAGGGGTTGGAGGGGGGTGTCAATGCCCACCTGTTCTCCCAACTGTGGTCACCATAGAGGTCTGTCTCAGTCTAAGCCCTGTGGCCCAGTGGATGTTGTCCACACCCCTCCCTACCTGGAAGTGAGTTATACTGTCAGCAGCTTCTGTGAGTGGCCGGATCCTACCCTTTCATCCTGGGATGACGACTCGGAGGTCGGGAAAGACTGGGAGAGCATTCCCGGCTCCACCTCTCCACCCACTTTACAATCAACTCTTAGTCAATGAGCAATGGTTGGTCGTGGGACACATTGGACGTATCATGCTACTTCAATGGCTATTGTGCCTTTTCAATTGATGATGGTTTATGACAAATTCAAGGATGCTGGACACATCTGATGGAAATTAACCTCCTATTGGTAGTGGTGAGAGGTTAGCATGTCTTAGGCCTAAGTTTCCGCTTATGTTTCCGACATTATGGCAGGCTATTTGTTAGTCAACATCTCTATAATTAGATAAAGTACTCATTCAAGGTTTTTTCTTTATTTGTACTATTTTCTACATTGTAGAATAATAGTGACGACATCAAACTATGAAATAACACATATGGAATCATGTAGTAACCCAAAAAAGTGATAAACAAATCTAAATATATTATATATTTTTTATTTCTTCGAAGTAGCCACCCTATGCCTTTTTGGGTCATTGTCCTGATGAAAAACAAACAATAGTCCCACTAAGCGCAGATGGGGTGGCGTATCACTGCAGAATGCTGTGGTAGCCATGCTGGTTAAGTATGCCTTGAATTCTAAATAAATCACCAACAGTGTCACCAACAAAGATCCCACACCTTCACACCTCCTCCTCCATGCTTCACAATGGGAACCACACATGCAGAGATCATCCAATTCACTTACTCTGCATCTCACACGGCGGTTGGAACCAAAAATCTATAATTTGGACTCATCAGACCAAATTACAGATTTCCACCAGTCTAATGTCGATTGCTTGTGTTTCTTGACCCAATCAAGTCTCTTCTTCTTATTGGTGTCCTTTAGTAGTGGCTTCTTTGCAGAAATTCGACCATGAAGGCCTGATTCACACAGTCTCCTCTGAACAGTTGATGTTGAGATGTGTCTGTTTCTTGAACTCTATGAAGCATTTATTTGGGCTGCAATTTCTCAGGCTGGTATCTCTAATGAACTTATGCTCTGAAGCAAAGGTAACTCTGGGTCTTCCTTTCCTGTGGCAGTCCTCATGAGAGCCAGATTGATCATAGCGCTTGATCGTTTTTGTGACTGCATTTGAAATGTTCTGCATTGACTGACCTTCATGTCTTAAAGTATTGATGGAATGCCATTTCTCTTTGCTTATTTGAGCTCTTCTTGCCATAATATGGACTTTGTCTTTAACCAAATAGGGCTATCTTCTGAATACCAACCCTACCTTGTTACAACACAACTGATTGGCTCAAACGCATTAAGAAGGAAAGAAATTCCACAAATGAACTTTTAACAAGGCACACATGTTAATTGAAATGCATTCCATAGAGCTGGTTGAGAGAATGCCAACTGTATGCAAAGCTTTCATCAAGGCAAAGGGTGGCTACTTTGAAGAATCTCAAATACAAAACATACGTTTTGATTTGTTTTACACTTTTTTGGTTACTACATGATTCCATATGTGTTATTTCATAGTTTGATGTCTTCACGATTATTCTACAATATAGAAAATAGTACAAATAAAGAAAAACCTTGAATGAGTAGGTGTGTCCAAACTTTTGACTGGTACTTTATCTAATTATAGAGATGTTGACTAACAAATAGCCTGCCAAAATGCCGGAAACTTTAGCGGAAACGTAGGCCTAAGACATGCTAACCTCTCACCATTACCAATAGCAGTGGAGGTTAGCATGTTTTGGGGGTATAATTTTGACCCTCTGTTTGTCACTCATCATTATTCATAATTAATTCAGGATTATCCATAATCATGGTAGCATCCACATAAATTTGGAAGTGTTTAGAAACATATGCTATTCTTATTTATAATTAAAGTGACTCAAAACATTATTTACCATTAATTTCTATTGGGCACAAAATTATCTGAAACACAACTAAAACAAATAGCAAATGATTCAACAAGTTTGTAGAGCCACAGGCTTGATGTAGTCATTGTGTGCTGGGAATATGGAACCAAATACTAAACTTGACTTCTTTATTTATAAGAATCTTTAGGGGTGTCATTCATTTTGACCCCTACCTTTGAAATTCATTTTAAATTTTTTGTTCAACCCAAATCTTTTCTCTGAGCAATTGTACTAGTGTAAAATAATATAAGTTCCCCCTTTTTTGCATACAATATACTGTAGCTCAATATTGGAATTTTATTTATTTTATACAGTCATTGTTGGTCTTTATCAAGGGTGTCAACAATTTGGGACCTGACTCTAGAGCGTATTTTCTATATTTGCGGATTAGGTTCGAGTGCAGGCCTCAGATTTGTATTTTGTACCATATAGTCGGGCGGTTGCGGCTGGGTTATTAATAATTGTGGGCGGCTGCGGATCAACAAACAGCTGACCACTAGAAGGCGCGCCTCACACTTTGAAAACCTCCGCTCTCTACCTTTGCTCTCTCTTTTTTGCTCGTTTTGTCACGTAAACCGAAGTGGCGGTTTATGTGGCAAAACATCTTTCTGTGGTGTAATGATCATACACATTTAAATGAATTGCTTCAACCTGCATATATTCAACTTCAATAACATGCTCATAAAGTATCTCAGCCCCCTGCCAGCACAACCCTGTGTTAGGCGACTAGTGTATGTGTGTCTGTGTGTTCCATTTGTCTCTGTGGATCAGATGTCCCAGGCCAGGGAGTGGGACATCACTAGTCTTCCTTATATGGGCTCGAGCAGGGCGAGCAGAAGAGCTTGTATAACCAAGCCCTACTAAACCTGTCCCTTTTATTTACATGTGCGTGTGTGTGTGTGTGTGTGTGTGTGTGTGTGTGTCTGTTTGTGTGTGTGGCGGGCACCACTGTGGAAAATCTACCCTGGCTATCAGAGTTGCTGCTTTGATATGTGCTCCAGGGATATACTATAAAGTCCAGATACTTTGACTGTCTCTACTGTCTCACAGACAGCCATCTTGATTTATCATGTCATCTGTGCTGAGACTAACTGAAGTCAGGCAGCAGCAACAGTAGCAGCAGCAGTCAAATATGAGCTATGATTTGCCCCGTTTTATATTTTTTTATCATAACCTGGGTGGTATTGTGAGAAATGTGTTGTTAGAACTGTCATTGTTTAATGGAACTGTTTTATCAAACTATAATTCCCATAAAGCCATGCTTCTCCTCTTTCTAGCATCGTAGGCAATCTCACATAGCAGCTGATTTGTTCAGTTTTGTCTGTTTTTTTTTTTATCAAGTCAAAGTTTTGTAGCTAGCTTTTCATTTAGTATGTACCGGCCATGTGAAATAATCATTTTCGATACGGTGTCCATATTAAGACAGTCACACATCCATGGAAGTTGGGTCAGAGTCACTGGCAGTTTGGACTTGGTGTCATTAACGCTTGAAGTAGGAGTCCTAATATGGACACCGTACTCCTGGTCCTGGGGGATTTTCTCTTCAGATTTGGCCGTGTGACCACTTGAGCAAACATGTATTTAGAGGAGCAGTTGTAAGAACAGAACCCTTATTCAGACCAGCAGCAACACTAGGGCAGCAGACTCTGCAGTCTACCCTAGCCTAGTCATCCCTTTAAATGTATCTCTACAACTCAACAGAACATGTCCTTTGATCCTACCTACATATATTGCTCTGTCTTGAGTTTTCTATATCACTTTGCTCATTGTGTATTCATGAACAAGGTTCCATATCTTCCTGAGACCCAGCAATTCATTTTTGTACTCTCTAGTAAACATCAATTCTTGTTCAGTATCTCTGAGGCCATACAATCCACTGTAATAAGTCTTGTTGTCCCTTTGAGAGGATATTCTGGGCTTTTCAATGATGCAGTATCACTTGTGGGGGTGTGACCTTGACAACTTTTTCTTCCTGGTTCTTTAAAAAAATGGCTGCCGTCAAAATTAGCAGTGAAGAAGTGTGTGTGATTATGAATGATCATTTTTTCAGAGTTTGATATTCAAATTGTTTCTAGTAAGTGAATATCTCAGGAATAGTTAAGTCGTCAAGACTGTGTAATAATGTTTTTCACATGACATAATAACTAAATAAGAGCTTATCAAGAAATGTCCTCTGTAGTGGACACCCGGATGCCGTAACTATCTTTCTCACTTACTGTACCCATTGACTGTAATGCAATTTGTTCTCTCACATTTACATCCTAATGACCACTACAGAGGACAATTGTGCACTTACAATTAAAGATAAATAACAAAAAAATGTTTTTAACAAAATCTCTGTAACCATATTTTGTTCACCCCAAACACTTACCTTAAAAAAAAAAAATGTTAATCCCAAACTTTGTTTTCAGGTCTCAGGAGGATATAATAATCCATTATTTGATTATTTGATGTAATGAATCACACATATTGTATTTCTGGACATGCTATTCATGCTAGGTAGCACAAAGTACACTTAGCCATTTTTCTAAGTCTCCCAGAGACAATATAACATGATTAAAAGCTTACTTTATAAGTGCAACACTAATGGGAACTTAAAGGTAACAGGATTGTGGTTCCGTTTTTCAGTAGCAGCTCATTTCAGAGGCTTTTAGGGGTTTTAATTATCACTCACAGTTCCCAGACCAGTCTAGCCTGGGTCAATTAAAAATTCTGTATGGTTTTCTGTAGAAATTAGTGCTCTCAAGTGTGTGTGTGTGTGTGTGTGTGGTCACAGGAAACTCACATCTATCAAACTAACAACCCTGTCCATTTAGGCTCTTGACAAAACACTACAGGACTCACTGAGTAATCTGATTGGTTGACACTGAATGCTGCTAAGAACAACTGTAAACTGAAGTACTAGTGTGAATGGAATGAGTATTCTGTATTATGGTAAGGCCTTCTCACCTAGAAAAGTTTTGATGAAACGATGTTGAAAAGACGACTATGCCTGAAGTCCAATCTATGATCAGGTTTTGGTTGAAAGTGAAAGTTTAAAACACGCATTTTTCATGTCATTGAAAAGACAACTATGCCTGAAGTCCAATCTATGATCAGGTTTTGTTTGACCGTGAAAGTTGAAAATACCTATTTTCCAAAGACTTCAAAACAACTTATTTTCAATGTATTTGCAGCCAATACACATGAATGCAGTATAAAAAAAAGGAAAATGTTTATTAATCAAATTGTATTAGTCACACGCCGAATACAACAGGTGTAGGTAGACCTTACAGTGAAATGCTTACTTACGAGCCCCTAATCAACAATGCAGTTAAAAAAAGAAGAAGAGTAAGAATAAGAAATAAAAGTAACGTGTAATTAAAGAGCAGCAGTAAAATAACAATAGCGAGATTATATACAGGGGCTACCAGTACAGAGTCAATGTGCGTAGGCACCGGTTAGTTCAAGGTAATATGTACATGAAGGTAGAGTTATTAAAGTGACTATGCATAGATGATAAAAACAGAGAGTAGCAGCAGTGTAAAAGAGGGGGAGGTTGGGGGGGGGGGTCAATGCAAATAGTCTGGGTAGCCATTTGATTAGATGTTCAAGAGTGTTATGGCTTGGAGGTAGAAGCTGTTTAGAAGCCTCTTGAACCTAGACTTGGCACTCCGGTACCGCTTGCCGTGCGGTAGCAGAGAGAACAGCCTATGACTAGGGTGGCTGGGGTCTTTGACAATTGCAAATAGTCTGGGTAGCCATTTAACAATCATACACCGTCTACAGTATCACTCCAGTATTTACATACAGTATTTCTTTAAACATTCAAGTGCTAATTCTCTTTATTCCACTACTGAAGAAGCATGAATCAAATCATCCTACATCCAGCATGACAAAATATATTTTTTATGATTATTTATCTATTATTTATTGACTATTCGAAACATACAATATACTTGCAGTGAAGCCACTCTATAACTACATCATACCAGTTATCCAACAACCACATCATACCAGTTATCCAACAGATTCCCATTCAGAGCGACACACAGAAGCATCCAGGGTCAATGCCCTGCTCAATGGCATGTTGACCGATCTACCACCAGGCCAAAAAAAAAAAAACCTCCAAGACACCCCCCCCCCACACACAGTTCCCCAATAGCTGCCCCTCAACCAATCGAGACTCCTCCCACAGTCCCCCCCAGGATTTTTATTTTTTTATATATTTTTTTACAATTAATTCCAATCCTCACCCCCAAAGAACCCCCCAATGCACTAACAACCAAGATAATGAACTAAAGAGAAAAAAGGAACTAAAGAGAAACTGAACTAAAGGGAAAAAAGGAACTAAAGAGAAACTGAACTAAAGAGAAAAAGACAGAAGAAAACAGCAAAGAACAATGCAAAAAAATAATACATTTAAAACAAAGGACATCAAGGACAACTAAAATCATAACAGCAATGCCAAATGTATATGTTTGTGTGCATGTCTGGCACTATTACATGGACGTGTGTGTTCTTGTATGTGTTTATTTGAATGAGAGTGCGTGTATATGAATGTGTACAAACACCTGCACGGCATCAGCCTCAGGCAAACCGGCATTAGTTGTAAAAACACTGCCACTTAGTATACTTTTAATTATGTTTTATTTTGACTTAAAAAATATATATAATAATCTTTGACCATCATTCTCTCTCTCACACAGCAACTCCACTCCCACTTGTCTCCAATTCCACATACCAACCCTCAGCTTCCCTCAGCCCATCCCATCTATCTCTGCTGGTCACCCACTTTGCGTTTCTACGCAGCACATATCTTTCAACTGTGCTGTGATGTTTAATGTACTATTTCAATCTATCTAATCGAATAGAATCCACAGATTGCGAGTTGAAGATAAATACTTTTACTAAGAGTATTAGTATATTACTTATTGACTGACCCGGTCTCTCCAGATCTCCTAACAGTACTATTTCTAGGGTCAATTTTAGATCAATGCTATGCATTTTCAGCCATTCCTGAACCTGAGACCAGAAACAGGCTACCTGAGGGCAATACCAAAATAAATGGTCTATTGATTCTGTATCCTCACAACAAAATCTGCAGCGCTTCGATGATTTTATGCCCCAAATATTCAACATTTTGCTTTGGCAAGAATTCTAATTCTAATTTTAGCTGAAAAGCACAGTCTTGAATCTTGCGTTGTTTTATATATCAACTCATACACCCTCTGTACCATGGAATGGGGACATCAAAAATCTCTTCCCAACTATTTTGCAATCTGTATGGCAAAGATACATTTTTTATTACTACATGCCTCACCATTAATTGAATTATTGCCAATACATATTAAGAAAGGGGATTGCGTTGAGTTTTGATATGAACATTTCATGTAACATTTAGTAATCATTACTATTTATGCAACCAACAGAGAATTGATTTGTACAAGCTTATATTTTGGGTTTGGCATCTTATTCTTACTCCTTTAATCACTGGCATCAACATACTGATATTGACACACTCCCCCACCATGCGCCTCACACGCACTATGGTGCTCTCCAGGTGGCTATGCAATCCTCCCAGCATACATTGCAGTAGCTCTGACAGGGGGAAGGACATCAGGGTCGTGATCATTAGGCACCAAACAGAAGAAAACTGACTTCTACAAGGCGGGACTATATGGACACGTCCCATAACAAAACTCTCATTGTTGTTTTTTTTCCATTTCTCAAATTAACAAATGGACAGGTCTCTGATCATGTGACATAATACTGTGCCGTAGTGTTGGGGGTGTTACTTGAGCGTATCTCCTGAACTGTAGCTCTGCATCACACAGTAGCCCCACGTACAGCATCAGAGCCTGGTTCACATAGAGCTGCTGCTCCAGAGGGGGTTGGCCCACACGCACGCACACAGTCACACACGGTGTCAACAACATTGTAAATAAATACACATCATCACAACACTCACCTGTATCAGTAGTGGCCTCTCTCTGTCCTGAGCCAGGTAGCCTAGAAGAATCCTCCAAACACAAGTCTGGGAATGAAGTTGAAGACATCAGCTATAACAGAGGCTTTTGCAATTCAAACAATGATAGACTGACTACACTCATAGTACAGAATGAATGACTGACTGCCCAGTTCACCATCAGTTCACTGTCTCACCTCATACTTGTATTGGAGCAGCAGCAGTTTATGGGTGATGACAAACTGGGCCTTTTTGTTCTTCAAAACCAGGTTCCCCATGATCCTTGAGCTCTGTCAGTCCCGGAGGAAAAAGAAGACTTGCTTTACAAGAGAAAGAGATGGGATAAAGACACAGACTGTTTTTGACACCCTTTGATAGCTAGAAGTTATCTCCCCATCCCTTACCTGATGACAGCCTGCACCGGCCCAGTGAGCACTCCTTCCAGCCAGCACCCCGGGACGTTCTCCAGCAGCTTCCAGCACACCATGTCTGAGCGTGTGCAGGAGGAGAAGAGAGGGGCCAGCACTTCAAACACTAAACCTGCAGCAAGAGACACACAATCATGTAACTCTTCAGATGACACAATGGAAAAGTGTTGCAGTTGACAATCATCAGTGCAGGAGGAACACATCATGCTGAATGCAGCCTAGCTTAGCTCTGTGTCCCTGAACACAGACCTTCCCCAATGCATGGGCCACAAACGTCAGGGAGCCGTCATTTCCATCTGGTAACAACAGTGAGTGACATACAGAACAACATACATGTTTGATGTAAACAGTTAAAAGTTAAAAACAGCCATAAAGAGGCCCATAATCAGAATGTTATATACTGCGTTAAATAATTACTATGTTCTGCATTATATCAATTAGACATACAGATGGATGGATATACAAATCTCTAGGAGCCTGAGAGGTTCTCTCTAGAGCTGTTTAAGGATGTTTATAAAACCCAATAAAAAGCTTAGTCCCCCCGCCCATAATCAAACAGAAGATATCCTCTATTTGGTAAAAGACCAAGTCCATTTTCTAAATGTTTGATTTTTAGTTCCAACCAAGTAGGTGAACGGATGATCTCCGCATGTGTGGTACCCACCGTGATGCATGGAGGATAAGGTGTGATAGTTTGGGGGTGCTTTGCTGGTGATACTGTCAGTGATTTATTTAGAATTCAAGGCACATTTAACCAGCATGGCTACCACAGCATTCTGAGGTGATACGCCATCCCATCTTGTTTGTGCTTAGTGGGACTATCTTTTGTTACAACAGGAAATTGACCCAAGACACACCTCCAGGCAGTGTAAGGGCTATTTGACCAAGAAGGAGAGTGATGGATGACCATCATCAGATGACCTGGCCCCTACAATCACCCGACCTCAACCCAATTGAGATGATTTGGGAGGAGTTGGACCGCAGAGTGAAGGAAAAGCCAATAAGTGCTCAGCATATGTGGGAACTGCTTCAAGATAGTTGGAAAAGCATTCCTCATGAAGCTGGTTGAGAGAATGTCAAAAGTGTGCAAAGCTGTCATCAAGGCATAGGGTGGCTACTTTGAAGAATCTAAAATCTAAAAAATATTTTGATTACTACATGATTCCATGTGTGTTTCATAGTTTTGATGTCTTCACTATTATTCTACAATGCAAAAAATATAAAACATTAAGAAAAACCCTTGAATGAGTAGGTGTGTCCAAACTTTTGACTGGTACTGTAAAAGTCAAGGGGTCTGAATACTTTCCCGAATGCACTGTATATATACACTTCACATGCGACTCTCAATAAGACTGAGCAATTAGCCTATTAAAATGTTTTTCTGACTTCATAAAGATAATTAAGATATACCGTACATGAAGCATTTGTCAATGAGTTGACATTGACTAGCAAAAATTGCTCTGAGAACTGTCTAAATCACAGGCAGATATTTAATTAACATTGTACAATGAATGTATTCACATACAAGGCATGAAGCTTAACTTACAAAGCAAACAAAGATCCAAAGGTTAACAAAGCATTAACAAAGAGATGCCTATTAGGCCAGAGGCCTAGAAGTATAGGAAATGAAACTTGATCATGTAACCTTCCTCCATGGACTGAATAGAAGATAAGAGAGAGAGAGCAAAGGCCTTTAATTCCATTTATAACATCTGAAGGTGTAACCTTTCAACCCATAACCTACCACCATTGACCAACCAAACAATACCAAGCTTACAGTGTAACCAGCATCTAAAAGCTTGTGTGGGGGATGAGACCAAAATAAATAAGAAATAATTACTGAGAAGACAATAAAATCTCTCTGTATAGAGTAATTCCGAGTTCTCCCTGTACAGATACATGTAACCACAGAGGTCATACATCCATATAGATAGCATCAGAGTTATCCTCAGTCAACAAGTTTCAGATAGAACAATGCTATATGATCTATGTTTGGTATCTATCACAATAGTCAGTGCTCTGGATACTGTAGATACCAAACATAGGTCATATAGCATTGTTCTATCACAATAGTCAGTACTCTGGATACTGTAGATGTCACGACTTCCGCCGAAGTCGGTTCCACTCCTTGTTCGTGCGGCGTTCAGCGGTCGACGTCACCGGTCTTCTAGCCATCGCCGATCCACCTTTCATTTTCCAATTGTTTTGTCTTGTTTTCCCACACACCTGGTTTACATTCCCTCATTACGTGACGTGTATAATACTCTCTGTTCCCCCCATATCTGTGTGTGGAATTGTTTGTTGTAAAGTGATTGTGCATTTCTAACTGGTTTGCGACAGGTTATTTCGAGCCGTATTTTGTTGTTTCTGGGTGCAGTTTGTTTTGCCTAAATAAACTGCTCCGGTTGTTACCCATGTCTGCTCTCCTGTGCCTGACTTTCCTGCCGCCAGCTACGCACCTCTTATAGTAGATACCAAATATAGGTCATATAGCATTGTTCTATCACAATAGTCAGTGCTCTGGATACTGTAGATACCAAACATAGAACAATGCTATATGACCTATCACCATAGTCAGTGCTCTGGATAATGTCACATAGACATACATTTTGGCCCTTCAGAGGGGGAAGGGCTGACTAGTCCTTAGGCATTGTCCAATTGGACCATTTTCCATGAAGCTCCAGGTAACAGAGAGAACATTCATTCAGGCCGTGCCTACATGTGTGTGAGCCAGGGCTTCAGACAGACAATAACGTCATCAGTGGGATGTGTCAGTGGAGGGTCATTGCTGCCAGACAGACAGTGAGGGCCAAGGCACCAATTAGCAGAGCAGACCTTTACAAAGTCAACACATTTTGACAAATGTAGACAGAGCCATGGGGACTATAGATGATGCATCTCAGACTATGCAAAAGTATATCCCCTGCTATGTCTGGCCTGGAGGTTCAGTTTCTCAAGACTTTCTCAAGATTCTCATTATGTGTTATTTGATATTACAGGGATCTGTCATTGTATTGTGATAAATATGATATTGATTCAATATTAGTCTGATTTCACAGATGGGCCTTTTGTTTATCACAATCAGATTGGACTGTAGGCTATTTACTAATGCAATCCAGATTATGGCTTTTCCCATTCTCACAAGCGACAACAACACTAAGGTAATTTCACGTGAATAACAAAAGTGAAGGCGAACAAATCATTCAAAGACAGATCTCCATTAGGCAAAGGAGAATTCCTCTCATCCATTTTTACGAAGCTGGATTCACGAGCCCCATGCTGATGTTCTTTGATTGGGTGGCTGGGGTGGAAGGTGGACTGGAGAGAGAGAAAATGAGAGCTTGTTTCTTTGTGCAGAGTGGTGGTCGGGGCAGTCAGTCTAGGCAAGCCAGTTAAATGCATACAGCAGGGCGGGCGCCCTGGGGGTGTCTTGGTAATTGCTGGCGAGTCATAAAGGGCAAATAGAATGTTTACACTACCCTGGGGTCACCAGCATCATGTGCGCGCACACACTAGCGTGATGAGCACCACCTAGCTAACACATTTCTGTTAGTTCTTCTGAGAACCTTTTTAGTATGTGTTGGCATAAGATTTAGGAGAACATTCCCTTACTGTCAAACAAAACACACAAAGAACGTGGTTACCATGTTGTCAGAATATGCAATATTAATGTTCTAGACACGTTTCGTGGGACGTTGCAAGAACATTCATGTGTCCAGTTTCTGTGGGTTAGGAGAATATTCTATCAACATCCCACCAACATACGCTTTGCCTAGTTAAATAAAGGTTAAATAACAATAAAATAAAATACACAGAACATGGTCGCCATGTTCTCAGATACGTTTCTTGAGAACATGAAATGTGTCTGGAGCATTAAAATCTTATATTCTGAGAAAATGGCGACCATGTTCTGTATATGTTTAGTTTGACAATGATGGAACAGTATTCTCCTAACCCACAGAAACTGGACATATTAATGTTCTTGCAACATTCATGAAACATGTCAAGAACATTAACATATTATGTTCTGAGAACATGGCAACCATGTTCTGTGTAAGTTCTATTTGACATTAAAGGGATAGTCTCTTGGAAACATTCCTTGCACATCACGGGAACATTCCTATGAAAATGTTAGCTAATGACCCGAGACTATTAAATTAATGTTCTCTAAAGTTGTGGGAACGATTGTTGCTAGCTGGGCACTTTCCAAAAGCTCCTGAAGATTTGCAGTGGGGCCCACTCTGTTTTTGTTATCCCGCTTTAAAAGCTAATTAGCCTTTCACCGTATCCCCATTTAATGCCTCCAGTACATGTCCATGTTTATATAGCTTGTAGAGGCTATCATTGCCACTGAGTAGTCTAAGAGAGGGTGTCATGTTAAAGGGGAATTTCACCCTGGCTCTGCCACGGCATACAGTCATTACTATATTAACAACATTCAAGTTTTTGTATAAACATCACAATTATCTAAACCATAAGCTAGCACAAGCACATTTTAATTTCACTGCTAGAATCGGGAAGTTTCGACACCCTGTGTATTCGTCTGCTCATAGTGAACCAGAAAGTGTGGCATTCATAGCGAATGCCTGGCTGTACTAATTACAAACAAGTGTGTAAATTAGATATCCTTCACCATTCTACCTACCACAGATTCACCGCAAATCCATTTCGACGAGAGGTGATGCGATATCATACATGTTTTCCCCCTTCACAACAAAACAGAAGATTCTCTATTAGAGGTAACCAAACATTTTCTAGCTTGCTAGCCTAGCTGGGTAAGTTAGCTAGCTAACGTTACAGTCCTGCAATGAACTCGGAAAGCCATCAGCTACAGTGGGGCAAAAAAGTATTTAGTTAGCCACCAATTGTGCAAGTTCTCCCACTTAAAAAGATGAGGGGAGGCCTGTAATTTTCATCATAGGTACACTTCAACTATGACAGACAAAATGAGAGAGAAAAAAATCCAGAAAATCACATTGTAGGATTTTTAATGAATTTATTTGCAAATTATGGTGGAAAATAAGTATTTGGTCAATAACAAAAGTTTATCTCAATACTTTGTTATATACCCTTTGTTGGCAATGACAGAGGTCAAACGTTTTCTGTATGTCTTCACAAGGTTTTCACACACTGTTGCTGGTATTTTGGCCCATTACTCCTCTAGAGCAGTGATGTTTGGGGCTGTTGCTAGGCAACACGGACTTTCAACTCCCTCCAAAGATTTTCTAGGCGGTTGAGATCTGGAGACTGGCTAGGCCACTCCAGGACCTTGAAATGCTTCTTACGAAGCCACTCCTTCGTTGCCCGGGCGGTGTGTTTGGGATCATTGTCATGCTGAAAGACCCAGCCATGTTTCATCTTCAATGCCCTTGCTGATGGAAGGCGGTTTTCACTCAAAATCTCACAATACATGGCCCCATTCATTCTTTCCTTTACACGGATCAGTCGTCCTGGTCCCTTTGCAGAAAAACAGCCCCAAAGCATGATGTTTCCACCCCCATGCTTCACAGTAGGTATGGTGTTCTTTGGATGCAACTCAGCATTCTTTGTCCTCCAAACACGATGAGTTGAGTTTTTACCAAAAAGTTATATTTTGGTTTCATCTGACCATATGACATTCTCCCAATCTTCTTCTGGATCATCCAAATGCTCTCTAGCAAACTTCACACAGGCCTGGACATGTACCGGCTTAAGCAGGGGGACACGTCTGGCACTGCAGGATTTGAGTCCTTGGCAGCGTAGTGTGTTACTGATGGTAGGCTTTGTTACTTTGTTCCCAGCTCTCTGCAAGTCGTTCACTAGGTCCCCTCATGTGGTTCTTGGATTTTTGCTCACTGTTCTTGTGATAATTTTGAGCCCACGGGGTAAGATCTTGCATGGAGCCCCAGATCGAGGGAGATTATCAGTGGTCTTGTATGTCTTCCATTTCCTAATAATTGCTCCCACAGCTGATTTCTTGAAACCAAGCTGCTTACCTATTGCAGATTCAGTCTTCCCAGCCTGGTGCAGGTCTACAATTTTGTTTCTGGTGTCCTTTGACCGCTCTTTGGTCTTGGCCATAGTGGAGTTTGGAGTGTGACTGTTTGAGGTTGTGGACAGGTGTCTTTTATACTGATAACAAGTTCAAACAGGTGCCATTAATACAGGTAGCGTGTGGAGGACAGAGGAGACTCTTAAAGAAGAAGTTACAGGTCTGTGAGAGCCAGAAATCTTGCTTGTTTGTAGGTGACCAAATACTTATTTTCCACCATAATTTACAAATAAATTCATAAAAAATCCTACAATGTGATTTTCTGGATTTTTTCTCCTAATTTTGTCTGTCATAGTTGAAGTGTACCTATGATGAAAATTACAGGCCTCTCTCATCTTTTTAAGTGGGAGAACTTGCACAATTGGTGGCTGACTAAATACTTTTTTGCCCCACTAAATCATATAGCTATCTTTTGGTATACACACTGTCAATCAATTTCGCCGATGCCATGGTAGTCAATGCTAAACTGGTAGCTAGCTCCCTTCAGCAGAGTAAAAAATGTTGTTTGTTCGGTCTACCTTTAACTGACGTAAGCTAAAACAAGATAGCTAATGCTACCAAATAAAGAGTCTCTCAATTTGGTATCCATCTATTCCACCCTTGTCTGGAAAACACTCTGTTAGCAAACATAGAATTGTTGATATAGCTAACGCACTCTGTTTGTGTTTTGATAGCAACGATGAATGTCTATAAATCATATATGATTGGTTCTCAGCCATTCTCAGCTGGCTAGCAATATTGCTGCCAATGTAGTGATGGTAGTTAGCTAACAGCAAACTGACAATATTGAAATACTTAGCTAGTCAGTCTAATAGAGATCAATACAATTAGTGGGGTGGTTAAATTGTGTATTGTTGTGTATTTTGTTGTAGATGGTACAGAATCTGATTCCACCAACATGCGCTTCCAACTCCTAGCTCTGCACAAGGTTTAGGTAATTTGGCCAAAATATTTCAAGCTGACGGCTAAGGTACCTCAATTTATAGTATGGTATAAATATGAATTGGGCAGTGTTTGCATAGTTTCTGTTTGTGTTATGGGGTTATAGGTGGTTAGACGTAGCCTAAGGACCATAGAGTACCTTCCAGACCATGTAATCAATCTGCCCCTCTTCTCTTTTAACCTTTTATTTTTGTAAAACTCCGGTTATTTGGAGTCATTCCACAGTGCCCAGCTGAAAAATACCCCAATGTGGGGATATTTTGGGTACACAAGCATGAGGGAGTAGACATGCAGTTATGGAGCACAACAAGGTTGTGGGACAGAAACCAGCAAGGGACACTGAAAGATATAAAAACTGACTACAACAGTATTGACACAACCACCTCAGTATTCTCTCTGCAAATTCTCAAAATAAAATACAAAGAAATGTCTGCAAAATTCCCCTGCAAAGGGCGACTGTTGACAATAATGATCTGTCAAAGTCAATGGGCTGGGGGAGGTTTACAGACAGAACTTTTTTGTTGTGCTTCGTAAATCGAGGTGAGAACGATCGAGGTGCCATTTCTCCTCGATCTCCCATACACAACAATTCATACTGTGTAAGAACTGCCCTCCTAAGACTTTTCACACCTTCTTCACTTACTGTAGTTGAGTGATCTTTCCTCTTAAAAGTAGCTCCCAATGTCCACTCATTGTCCCTAAACAATATGCTTGCCAGTCCCACTCGGTTGATACCTTTACCAACAAAAGCATGTTGCCCTACATCCCTTCCACAAAAAAATAGTAAAATGCTAAGACCACAACCATGACTTTCCAGGAGATGTGCAGTATCACCAAATCTTTTTTTTCGCCAATTGGTCTTTGATCAAAATCACAGAAGATATTTATATAAACTGTACATGGCTCTGTAGCATCAAACAGACGCTTCAGATTCAGATCTCAAATCGAAAATACAGGAGTGTACACTATTTAATGCTAACTCGGGACAACTGGGTATTCAACAACAAATATGGTAAAAGCAAAATACCAAAACAATATTGTATGAACAGTGTGATACAGTTCTGTGTGTCTCAGGTGTAGAGACACACAAGTGCAGAGAACTGTAGTAACAGATAATGTGATTTACCCAAATATTTTTGCAAACATCTCGTCTATTTCAAGTCTTCTCTCATTGATCGAGATAGGTGGGTGTCCACCCCAAAGTGCTGCATGTCATGATGACAGACCTTTCTCAATCAATAAGTGAGAATACTTTAAATAGACACGAGGGCATTGTCCTTATTTTAGTATTACCTTATGGAGCAAAAAAAGTATTTATTTTAAAAACAAAGCGTTTTCTAAATTCAAACCGACCCCCTGCAACTGGAGACATTTTATGAGACTCCTGTTTCCCCGAATTGAGGATGAAGACGGCATTGCTAAGGTTGGTAGAAAATTCTCTGTGCTGCAACAAACAGTACCTATCCTGTAACTCCTAGAAATGGATACCAAAAATCGTTGGTTAAATCACATTATCTAGTGTAACAATCTGTCGCTAAGAGAACTGGTAATGAGCAGATGATGGGAGAGGTGGTCATGATGAAATTGCCTTACCAAATAAACATACAGTAAGTTCAGGGAATACTTGTAAGGCTGTGGGAGGAGTGTTGTCCTGATCAAACTGCTATTCAGCTCCTCATGAGTCATCTGCCTGAAATCCAGCGATTAGTTCATGGGATGCAGTTCTGCTACAATGACACACGCATGCAAAGGAATTCTGTACCGAGAATCCACTCCAGCAAGAAGCCCAGGCAGCACACGGTATTATACTCTACTGTACAGTTTGAACGACAGTTGAACCGTGCAAGCATAACATCAATATTAGGGTAGACTAGTTGAACATGCAAATATGTGCACAGGCACAGATACCCTTTGCTATTAGACTCAAAATTGAGCTCAGGTGCATCCTGTTTCCGTTGATCATCCTTGAGATGTTTCTACAACTTGATTGGAGTCCGCCTGTGGTAAATTCAATTGATTGGACATGATTTGGAAAGGCACACACCTGTCTATATAAGGTCCCACAGTTGACAGTGCATGTTAGGGAAAAAACAAAGCCATGAGGTCGAAGGAATTGTCTGTAGAGCACCGAGACAAGATTCTGTCGAGGCACAGATCTGAAGAAGGGAACTAAAACATTTCTGCAGCATTGAAGATCCCCAAGAACACAGTGGCCTCCATAATTTTTAAATGGAAGAAGTTTGGAACCACCAATAATCTTACTATAGCTGGCCCAGTCAAACTGAGCAATCGGGGGAGAAGGGCCTTGGTCAGGGAGGTGACCAAGAACCCGATGGTCACTCTGACAGAGCTCAAGAGTTCCTCTGTGGAGATGGGAGAACCTTCCAGAAGGAAAACCATCTCTGCAGCACTCCACCAAGCAGGAATTGATGGTAAAGTGGCCAGGTGGAAGCCATTCCTCGGTAAACTCCCGCTTGGAGTTAGCCAAAAGGCACCTAAAGGACTCTCAGACCATGAGAAACAATACACAGGAAGCTGTCATAGGGTATATCATTCAGCATGTGAAGCCCTGACCTGCCTTCCTCGTGGGCAATTATGTATGAAACACATCTCACTGTTCTATAAATTCTTCAAACATGATGAAAACAAGCCCAGATTCCACCAGGGTGAAATTCCCCTTTAAAGCAAAGAGGAGCATTTAGCTGGTATGTCTGTCAGACTCACCAATTGAAGAAAACAGTCATAGAAAAAAAATGCAAGACTCACAATTGAAGCTGACAATTGTGCTATTCTTTGTAGATTAGTAGTGGAACATTTTGGACCTTAAGGTCTTTATTAGAACCATCAGAATTATTGACTGAAAGTCCTGAGCTATGGTTCTCATCTAGCATTCAACACATCTCAGCTGCATTCTAGTCATGGCATAACAATATGCTGTAAATTATGTATAACACCAGGATCAACTGATCAACATGCTGGTCATACAATGAAGATTAGGATCCTGCTTATGAATTAACATTAGAATTCGGGTTGTGAATGTTATGACCGCAGGAAAACTAGCTCTCGTCATGGCGTCAGCTAATGGGGATCCTAATAAAATAAAATAAAATGTCTACCTTATATCTAACTGTTGATGTTGTTGTTTGTCGTGTTCTTTCCCACCATGCCCTCCCACTGGGCACAGACATGAATTAAATGTCTATTCTACGTTGATTCAACCAGTGTGTGCCCAGTGGGCTGGGGCAGCTGACCTCTGACCTCTGATGACCCCCAGGC
Source organism: Oncorhynchus nerka (assembly GCF_034236695.1). NCBI lineage: Eukaryota > Metazoa > Chordata > Actinopteri > Salmoniformes > Salmonidae > Oncorhynchus > Oncorhynchus nerka. The sequence goes on from NC_088420.1 coordinate 55,568,681, forward strand.
TCTGAGTTCAGTCTGTGGTGAACCGTGGGTCTCTGAAATGAGGGCACGCCTTCCTGCCCTCCCTTCCTGGCTGGCTGTGAACTACCCAGACACCCCTAGGGCATGTTGGAGACAAACTACCCGCCACAACAAAACCAAAATTGGGTTCACAGCTCTCAATGCAGAAACCACAAGCCCTAGCCTTGCCATCAGGGAGTCTGCTGAGCCTTGTGGTTAACACAGTCATTTAATAGTGGTTTAACTTTTTTGTTTTGTCGAGTCTCCGTGTGAGTGAGAATAGTAATAGGCCATATATAATGTAGAACACACATGCCTCTCTGACATGCAGAATAGGGAAACACATCAGCTCTCTTCTTCTTCCAGCCCCTTCCCTCACTCCTGGGCCCCTGAGCTCCTGTCAGTTTCAGATTTATACTACCTCCAGTAGACTCCAACTGACAAAACCAACGGCCGTTTTACCTGACATGTTAAATGTAAGGGAGAAAGTCCTCTGGGGTTTGGCTATAACTCTGAAAACGTCTCTCCTCTCTTGATTGATGTTCTATGCAATATCACATGCAGGCAAATTATGTGAGGTTAAAGACTTTAAGAATTAAAAAGCTATTTGTATTTAATCAAATGTAGACAATGAATTTAATGTTTCTACATGAGCTTTGGACCTATTCGTAGTGTTAGAATGATCTTGTTTCCTGCACCAAGTTGCTGTTCTTGGCAGTAAACAACTTGCAGCGTCCAAACCAAAGTCTGTGGTTGTAATCTTTTTTTTTTTCCACTCTCACTCCAAATTGGCTTTTGCGTCAGCTTAGTCTCAGCCTAAGCACACCCTCCAGAAACTCCACAGGTTTAAATGTTGTTTTGGATGTCTTTTAAAATGTCAATGTCTGTGTCCCAAATTGCACTCTATATTAACAATTTCAGGCACTACTTTTGGCCAGGGCCACTAGTAGGGAATAGGATGCAATTTGGTTACGCATGCCATGCTCCAGAGATCCCTGGTGGGATAGCAGCACTGCTTCCCACCACAACAAAGTGAAGCACCATGGGAGGGTCCCCCTTCGATTCCAGGCCAAGACTCTGGGAGCTTTACTGAGCTAGAGCCAGACACTGGTAATGGAGCTGTGAATCATATCAAGATCCTGCGAGAGGGGAATGTAATGAAATGGATTTCAGACATTCCACATCTAGCTTTTCCAATGTTCTGTGGATGGGTAAGCACGACTGCTGAAGTCACAGAGATAGAGAGAGAGAAAGAGGGAGCGAGAGAGAGAGAGAATGAAAAACAGAGCTGTGTAGTATATCTGCCATAGAGAGATATGGCTACAGTACACAGTGTTACTGTAAGAATGCATGAATAGCGGACTCCGGTAACCTGCAGATATAACAACTTAGAGGATATAAAATATTTCTCGCTACATACTTTATGAATCAGACCCGTGAATCAGGCCATCTATGAAAAAATGTATGCCTGCCATGTAGAGACTTGGGCTAGTAGCTACAGTACACAGTGTTACTGTAAGACTGCTAGACTCAAACAGTGGCCTCCGGTAAACCGCTGAGAGAACAACAGAAAAGTATTTATTTAACTTCTGCTGCGTGAGAATCATCGAGACCATCTAAAGACAAAAGTGCCAACGGAAGAAAGGAGAGTTGTTTTGAAACCTGGCCCACGTCAGGGTTGCCTATGTGGCGCCTGAATCTCACCCCCACCTGCCGTCAGTACAGGCGTACAGCACATCTCTCTGGCATGGAGGTGTATACTGTGATCCCTGCTCCCATAGGGGCGACCCCAGGCCCAGGAGCATGGTCGATACTGGCATGCATGTCCACATAGGGGTGTTCCTAGGCCATGTTAGACACCAACACAGATATCCATACTCACAGTGAGAGCATAGAGATAGGGAGAAGAGACTACCCAGTCTGCTGACAGTGATACTGTAAATGTCATCACTACATGCTAGTGGTGAAATACAAACAAATGACCCATTAATTAAGCAATAAGGCATGAGAACCCGGGGATTATCGTGCGATAACTCCCAATTAAGAGCTGTTCTGAGACCCGAGGCGAAGCAAAGGGCTGGAAAACAGCCCTTAGGAGAGAGTTAGCACACGATAATCCCCAGGTTCGAGGGCCTTATTGATTTTATGAAACGGTTGCAAACACATAACAAAAAAAACATCATTTGAATTGGTAAATTAGTTTCATTTCGTCCTTCCACCAGACGATATAGTATGGACAAAAGCCAGTTGTTGGTTCTGAAGTTGCTAACCATACCGGCTGGTCGTAAATTCTATTCTCATGTTTTGACCTAGTCGTTCATTCCATTTATTCCACGTCGCCATGCTAAATAAATCATTGGCATGTAGCTAGCTAGCAGATTTTTAATTGATGACAAGAGACAAGAATTTTAATAAATAGTAAACAAGAACTTCAGCAAATAATGATTTAACAAATCATTTATAAATAGGCAACAACCAGCTGATTGTCAAGTCAATATGATACAGTAGTTATGGAGGATAGCTAGGCTAACGTTACTGCTCCTTTGCTAGCTAGCTAGCCAATTTAAGCTAAGACACAATCACATCAAGCGGCTGAAATGACAGAGAACTACGTGCATTTTCGTTTGTTTTACCTTGGTTTCTATTGCCAATTCCTTGGATATAGCATTATAATGATCCTGATAAATGAATTTGCCTGGATCAGAGAACTTGTCAATCTCATCACGTTCATATGTATGACATGGTGGAGATAAAAAATCAAATAAAATGCTACATGTTGCACAGGTCAGATAGACAGACAGCGAGGCTTATATTACCCCTGCTGTACCAAACCAAATGTTAGGCAAGAAGCATGGGGAAATCATGTCTAGACTTTTTTACAAGGGGAGATTAAGTTTATGAATGCCTGGCTGGGCTGCGGGACAGTGGATGCACATTGATACTTGAAATGTCACTATGGCATCAAGGCATTTCTGTTAATTAATGAGGATCAAAATGTACCGTTTTATAAGCTTGATCTATGGATGTCCTCACTGTTCTGACGAGAAGACAATTATGGGGTTCTGAGAAGTACTTGTTTGTTTGTATATTTTAATGTATTATACTTGTTCACAAAGACAATTTTGTCACTATACAATCAACTTGTTTGAGTGAGATAAGGGCAAAAACCTACATTCACTTTACCTCCCTTTATTCTCTGATTGCTTTTACATGTATGCAACATCACCTCAATTGACTGCAATGGCTGATGTCATCAATGCATGGCTTCAAGCATCGCGCAACTCCTGTTCTCTCTAAGAATCCAGTTAGAATGGGACATTCAGTACTTTTACCTGGCATTCGTCTGACCTGAGCTGACTGTAGGTATGCTCTGGGACAAATGTACAAGAGACAGGCAGTCCAGCGCATAGAAACTAGAACAACTGGATTGGACAATCCCATTCAAGTTGATGTTCTGTGATGATAGAAATATAATTAGAATGGATAAAAGCCTATGTGACCATGATGGCAGAGTTAGTTTTCCCTGTGGCGTGGGACATTCAGCCAAGCCATCATTAGTTCCTGTAAGTGCTGTGATGGTGATGACACATTAGGCTGCAGTACATTCAGCTCAACCATCTGGAGATCTAACGGCAGGCCAAAACACAGGCAGGATAGATGGACGGACGTGCAACAGCATGCCAACTGTTTCCATGAACACCCAGTAAGTCCCTCAGATCATTGAATGTCATCGGCAGTATAGTGATGATCAACGGTTAAGAACATCTGAGGGATCGTTCGTATGATACATGGGGGAAAAAAGGAGTAAGTCAAGACAAAGCAATGACGTGATAGATACCAGACAAATTCCTTAATAAGACCAAGAAGCTGAAATTAAATGACTGTCCAGGTCTGAAAAGCACTTGCAATGAAGAAGCGAAATGCCATTGAACATTATTTGTAGTCTAGGACTAAGCTCATTCTGTGTCTGGGAAACCAGCCCAAAGTCTGAGCAGCATAGTTGAAATTGGGATTAGATCAATTAGACTGTAAATGTCCATTAACATGTGTAGACAATCACCTGTGTCATTGCCTGTACAGCATCTTTGCTGTGATCAGGAATGCCGGTTCACTTCCTTGCCGTCTGTACTTACCTTTAATTAAAGGGCTGTGATATATCCTTGGCTCGTTTACAGCACTAACAGAAAGTGCCCCAGTGTGTTTCAAAACCTTGTTGGGAAAGTTATCTAACTAACTTACAGTGCTGTAGTAAAGTTTCACCAATGTGCATGTGTGTGTCAAAGATACACTTGCATTTTTATACTAAGTGAAGGATTAGGAAGCATGAGTTTAATACAGTCCCCCCCCCCCCCCCCCGTCTCTTTGCTCAGATCTGTGCCAAATCGCTTTACACTTCGTATTGCATAGAGCGAGAAAGTGCATATTTTTTGGCAACGTGCTGCTGCTGTATAATTGAAAAATGCAGAGTATCGAATGAACGGCCGTGATCCAGGTGTGTATAAGCAAACACTTTTTTTCAGGAATGCTGTGGCTTGAGAAAACAGCTAGGTAGCTGTGAAGCGAAGGTGGGGGAATGAAAACAACTTGGTATGAATGCAGGGTCTCAGAGAGAGAGAAGAGTCAGAAACCAGCCAGCTCTGATTAGAGGCCTTCACGGGTCAAAAATGTTGTACCCATTCCGAAATTGACCTGGGCCTTTCCCATCCGGACCCGATATGCATAATTTTCTTCATACAGTACCAGTCAAAAAGTTTGGACACACCTACTCATTCAAGGGTTTTTCATTATTTTTATATATTTTCTACATTGTAGAATAATAGTGAAGACATCAAAACTATGAAATAACATTTCTGGAGTTGTGTAGTAACCAAAAAAAGTGTTCAAAAAATATATTTTATATTTAAGATTCTTCAAAGTAGCTACCCTTTGAAATGATTACAGCTTTGCACACTCTTGGAATTCTCTCAACCGGCTTCATGAGGTACTCACCTGGAATGCATTTAAATTAAAAGGTTTGCCTTGCTATAAGTTCATTTGTGGAATTTCTGTCCTTCTTAGTGCGTTTGAGCTAATCAGTTGTGTTGTGACAAGGTAGGGGTGGTATACAGAAGAGAGCCCTATTTGGTAAAACACTAAGTCCATATTACGGCAAGAACAGCTCAAATAAGCAAAGAGAAACGATATGGCCAGTCAATGTGGAAAATTTCAAGATTTTTGTACCGTAGCAAAAACCATCACGCACTATGATGAAACTAGCTCTCATGAGGACCGACACAGGAAAGAAAGACTCAGAGTTACCTCTGCTACAGAGGCTAAGTTAGAGTTACCAGCCTGAGAAATTGCAGCCTAAATAAATGCTTCAGAGTTCAAGTAACAGACACATCTCAACATCAACTGTTAAGAGGAGACTGTGTGAATTGCGCGTTCCTGGTCGAATTGCTGCAAAGAAGTCACTAGAAAATGATACCAATAAGAAGAGACTTGCTTGGGCCAAGAAACACAAGCAATGGACATTAGACTGGTGGAAATCTGTCCAAATTAGATTTTTGGTTGCAACCGCCGTGTCTTTGTGAGACGCGGAGTAGGTGAACGATGATCTCTGCATGTGTGGTTCCCACCGTGAAGCATGGAGGAGGAGGTGCGATGTGTGGGGGTGCTTTGCTGGTTACACTATCCGTGATTCATTTAGAGTTCAAGGCGCACTTAACCAGCATGGCTACCACAGCATTCTGCAGCAATACGCCATCCCATCTGGTTTGCACTTATTGGCATTATCATTTGTTTTTCAACAGGACAATGACCCAACACACCTCCAGGCTGTGTAAGGGCTATTTGATCAAGAAGGAAAGTGATGGAGTGCTGCATCAGATGACATGTCCTCCACAATCACCTGACCTCAACCCAATTGAGATGGTTTGGGATGTTTTGGACCGCAGAGTGAAGGAAAAGCCGCCAACAAGTGCTCAGCAAATGTGGGAACACCTTTAAGACTGTTGGAAAAGCATTCCAGGTGAATCTGGTTGAGAGAATGCCAAGAGTGTGCAAAGCTGTCATCAATTCAAAGGGTGGCTACTTTGAAGAATCAAAAATATGTTTAACACTTTTTTGGTTACTACATAATTCCATTTGTGTTATTTCATAGTTTTGATGTCTTCACTCTTATTCTACAATATAGAAAATATAAAAAATAAAGAACATCCGTTCGAGCCCAGGCTCTGTCGCAGCCGGCCACGACCGGGAGGTCCGTGGGGCGGCGCACAATTGGCCTAGCGTCGTCCGGGTTAGGGAGGGTTTGGCCGGAAGGGATATCCTTGTCTCATCACGCACCTGCGACTCCTGTGGCGGGCCGGGCGCAGTGCGTGCTAACCAGGTCGCCAGGTGCACAGTGTTTCCTCCGACGTTGACTAAGGTTGCCGCCTGCACCTTTCCGATTCAGAGGGGTTGGGTTAAATGTGCAAGACACATTTCGGTTGAATGCATTCAGTTGTGCAACTGACTAGGTATTCCCCTTCCCAAGTACAGTATCTACATACATATACTAGTTGTATATACTAGTTCCAGTGATCCCATCCCTCCATCTCACTCTCCTCCAGCCCCTCTCTCTCACTCCCTCTGTCTAAGGTAGAGGACAGAAGAGGAGGAAGAGGAACCCAAAGCAGACAGACACTACTGTTAAAACTCAAAGTGAGTCAACATGTGGTCTGAAAGTAAGTTCCAAGGCCTTCTGTGTCTCCCAAACCAGCCATTCTTTGAATGAGACCGACCACTGGTCTCACCGGACCTGGACAGCCTGTCTCTGTGTGACAAAACCAGTCTGGCTGTCGGGAATAAGCTACAGCCTGTGGTGTGTGTGTGTGTGTGTGTGTGTGTGTGTGTGTGTGTGTGTGTGTGGCGTACAGTGGTCAGTGGACATAAACCATCCTCTTTATACAACAGTGATTCTAACTCATGTACCACACATCCTTTCGACGTCTCCATACATCATTTACACTCTGCTCTGGAAGAGATGCCTCCCTTAAGCAAAATGACAGTAAAAACTCTTAAATCCTGCATGTAGATCAACAGGCAGGAACATACAGTACACTACGTTTGCACTGCTTTTATGCAGCCATTTTCTGCCATGTTAGCTGGTAGGAAATCACGATCTAGCTAGATCCACATTTTTACACGTCTTTCATATTTTGAAATAGAGATTTTTACGTTTCCCTACAGTGTTGATTTGAAATGTCTTTACAATCTGAAGTATTTATTTCTGGACCACATATCAGTTGGTTATCCTGTGTGGTTACTTTACTTGTTCACACACTGAGGGGGTTTTAACAGTCGTAAATGTAAGCAGACTCCCCCTTCTCAATTCCTTTGCAGTTCATTGCACTTCTTAGCAACTACAGATGAAACATCATGGAGTCTTAAAGGAGTATATGCCATCTTTCATGAATTATTTCTCTATGATACTTTTAAGTACAAATGTCAAATATATAAATCCTCATCGACGGGGCCGCAGTGGATATTGTCAACAGCTTCAAGTTTGTCTGCGTGCACATCACTGAGGACCTGAACTAAGACTAGTTTCAGAAAACTAGGCATATGTCGCAGTTGACTACTTCATTTTTAATCAAAATGCGTTTTTCCGGCAGAAATGCCTTCTGGAATATGTGAGCATTCATGTGCCTTAATAATAAACTTGCATGACATCTGTAAATATGAATACATTTGTTAAATTACGAGCCTAGTTGGTTTAGCCACAGAAAAGACAGCAACGTTCCCGCTAGCCATGATTGGCTGAGATAATTAGTGGGATGGACATGTCGAGAGATGAGTTCGGATTGGTCTGCTATATAGCATGCTTCCGTCTATTTGAGCTGGTCAGTATGTGTTGCTAATCCTGTCTAACGCGGCTTTTTAAAAATATATATCGCGTAGTAGAACTACATAAGTGTTGTCCTCCACTTTCTGGAGGATCGAGTTTTGAAATCCGTGAAATTAGAGTATGACAGCTAAGGAGATGGAGAAAACACCTGTCTCCAGATTACATCTTCAAACTAAGGGCAACCATGGCATCCGTGACAGGGAGAAGCTTCCGTACATGATGTATACAGGATTGATAGTCTAGCTAGCTACGTTTTCAAAAATGACACGTTTCTAATTTTGACAGAAAGTATTTTTCATTTTAAGTTAAAGAGTAGCTAATGTTAGCCTGCTGGCTTGCTAGCTAACGTTGCATGTATGATCTTATTATTCATATCTCAGAGCCATTTGCTTTGATAGTTATAACCTAATGTTAGCTAGCTAACATTGAACCTGCTTGGTTAGCTACCTGAAAATTCATGCAGGGTAGTAACGTTATGAGTTGGGATTATGGTTAATTGTTTTGCTAGCAAACTAATTACATATCTTAAAAAGTCAAAAGTATCCATTTCAATAGAATGTCAATGTGACAACTGTTGATAGACGTAAAGCACTGGTAAGATAGTCTAGCTAGCAACATTTTCAGATATTACACGTTTCTACTCCCGATTTCAGAGCACTCATCTGAGTGTGCCAGAGCGCCGAATAACTGACAAATGTACAAACTCTTAGCACCCGTTGAATATGGCCAGTGTCAGTAAACTTTGGCAAAAAAACGTAAGTTGCAGTGATGGATAACGGTTGCAGTCATCAACGCTCTGGGTAACATAAAAACAGCCTAACCAGCTCTGTTGGGCGAGTAAAATGGTCAGTAAGCTGTTCTCTCATTTGTGTGGAAGTAGCTAGCAATGGGTGTAGACAAAGAAGAGCTCTCTAGTAGGTACCAAAACATTCAAAGGCCATTTTCTCAAAAGTGATGTTACAAGTTCATCAACTTTCAAAGCAGAATTACTTTCCCATTGTTCTTCAAATGGAGTGTGTGATATGCCATCGTGTAGCTCTGTGTCTCTGCCTTTATCCAATGTAAAAAAACACAATTCCAAATTTTACTACATAAGACCGAATCAAGGTGGTCAGTCACAAATGGTCTCGGGAAACCTACATCGTGGTGAAAAAAGCGCAACAGCGCTTCTACAACCTAAGGCAGCTGGAGACATTTGGCATGGCCCGTATGATCCTCAACAACTTCTACAGATACATCATTGAGAGAATTCTGTTGGGGTCAAACTGCCTTCCCTCCAGAACATCTACAGCACCCGGTGTCAAAGGAAGGCCAAGAAGATCATCAAGGTCCTCAGTCACCCAAGCCACGGACTGTTCACTCGGCTACTGTCCGACAGACGGAGACAGTACAGGTGCATCAAAGCCAAGAACGAGAGGTGCACCAAAGCCAAGAATATACTACATAAATATAGTATATATTTCCTGATCTTTCTTATATAACCTAGATATAGGACAGACAGTTCAAAAACGTGTTTCTTATGGTTGATTTATTATTGTATTTTTGCCATTTATGAATGTGTTATTCAATGCGTTTCTCTGGGCTGTAGTATTAAAGGCCAAATTCTATATTTTATGAAAAAAATATTATTTTTTTATTTTATACAGTGCATTCGGAAACTATTCAGACCCCTTCACCTTTTCCACATTCTGTTACGTTACAGCTGTATTCTAAAATTGATGAACAAAAAAACATATTTAATCCATTTACACACAATAACCCATAATGACAAAGGGAAAAGAGGTTTTTAGACATTTTTGCAAATAAAAAACAGAAATACCGTATTTACAGAAGTATTCAGACCCTTTGATATGAGACTCGAAATTGAGTTCAGGTGCATCCTGTTTCCATTGATCATCCTTGATGATTCCACAACTTCATTGGAGTCCACCTGTGTTAAATTCAAATGATTGGACACGATTTGGAAAGGCACACATCTATCGAAATAAGGTCCTACAGTTGACAGTGCATGTCAGGGCAAAAACCAAGCCAGGAATTGTCCGTAGAGCTCCGAGACAGGATTGTCTCGAGGCCCAGATCTGGGGAAGGGTATCAAAAAATGTCTGCAGCATTGAAAGTCCCCAAGAACACAACGCCCTCCACCATTCTTAAATGGAAGAAGTTTGGATTCTTCCTAGAGCTGGCCACCAGGCCTAACTGAGCAATCATGGGAGAAGGGCCTTGGTCAGGGAGGTGACCAAGAACCCGATGATCACTCAGAAAGAGCTCAATAGTTTCTCTGAGGAGATGGGAGAACCTTCCAGAAGGGCAACCATCCCTGCAGCACTCCACCACCAGGCCTTTATGGTAGAGTGGCCAGAAGGAAGCCACTCCTCAGTAAAAGGCACATGACAGTCCGCTTGTAGTTTGCCAAAAGGCACCAAAAGGACTCAGACCATGAGAAACAAGATTCTCTGGTCTAATGAAACCAAGATTTAAATATTTGGCCTGAATGCCAAGCGTCACATCTGGAGGAAACCTGACACCATCCCTACGGTGAAGCATAATGGTGGCAGCATCATGCTGTGGGGAGGTTTTTCAAAGCCAGAGACTGGAAGACTAGCCAGGATCGAGTGAAAGATGAACGGAGCAAAGAACAGCGAGATCCTTGATGAAAACCTGCTCAAGAGCGCTCAGGACCTCAGACTGGGGTGAAGGTTCACCTTCCAACAGGACAACGACCCTAAGCACACAGTGAGACAACGTAAGAGTGGCTTCAGGACAAGTCTCTGAATGTCCTTGAGGGGCCCAGACAGAGACCGGACTTGAACCCAATCGAACATCTCTGGACAGACCTGAAAACAGCTGTTCAGCGACGCTCCCCATCCAACCTGACAGAGCTTGAGGATCTGCAGAGAAGAATGGGAGAAACTCCCCAAATACAGGTGTGTCAAGCTTGTTGCGTCATACCCAAGAAGACCGAGGCTGTAATCGCTACCAAAGGTGCTTCAACAAAGTGCTGAGTAAAGGGTCTAAATAGTTATGTACATGTGATATTTACTTTTTTGTATACATTGTCATTATGGGGTATTGTGTGTAGATTGTTAAGGGGTCCCTCCACAGCTTAAATTTGCAGGTGTAAACAAACAACTTCCTTTCCAGACCAGTGTGGTCATAGCTCTCGCAGTGTGAGTCATGTGTGTCATGTCAGCCAGGCTAGTTAATCACAGTAAATATAATCAAATTCATGTCTAATGTTTTTGTAAAAAATTTAACCGACCATGCATGGAATATCTAGCATTCGCAGATGGGGCCTAGATCGTCAGAGACTATTCTGGCTGGTCCAATAAGCCCTCTGTATCGCGGTCTCCTTCATCATGCAGTCTGCAACCTGGATTCCCGGCCAGATGTTCAGCCACTTGGTCGTCTGGGCTGCCCTCACACATTTGACTCTGTTTGGAGCATAAACGATTAAATTAATTATAAATTCCTTTCGACAATCAGTTTTCAAAATACACAACAAAATCTTTCAACATGTACCTAGCAAGACCTGGCTACTGCTCAAGCTTGGTAAGTCGCTTGGTGTGTCCACAGTCCTATTTATTCATGCATGTGTCCAGAGGACCTACCCACGTGTATAAAATCGGTGGCGCTTACAGAATACTCACTTCGTGTAAGGCTTTTACATTCTTCATAACTTCAGGCTATAGTAGAGTCTTCCAAAAGCATGAGTGTTTCCTGGTACATCTCTTCAGCTGCAAAAGAGAGGGTAAAGGGTATAAATAAACAACTGAATGCATTAAACCGATATGTGTCTTCCACATTTAACCAAAGCCTTCTGAATCAGAGGTGCGGAGGGCTGCCTTAATTGACATCCACGTCTTCGGCATCCAGGGAGCAGTTGTTGTTGGAGGTTAACTGCCTTGCTCAAGGGCAGAATGGCAGATTTTTCCACCTTGCTGGCTCAGGGATTTGAACCAGCGACGTATCAGTTACTGGCCCAACGCCCTTAACCACTTTTAAGGGACAGCTTCACCCACATTTAGAAATTAAATACGTTGAGGGAAAGGTTGACAAGCCAGGTCAAATGGTTGAACAAAGGCAAGGGAATGAAGAAAGAGCTAAACGATATTCAAACGCCCAAGCTGCTGCGGGGAAATCTGCAGGGAGTGATCTGTCAGTCAGAGGGTTACCAGCTACACTGTATCTGTATACTACCTACTGCTGGGGTGCCCTTGAACAAGGCACTTTATCCCTAAGTGCCCATGAGCTGCTCCCAGCCTGTGATGTGTGTGTTGTGTGTCACTGACAGAATATCTGTGCAAATGACCAATATAGCAGGTATGGTAAAAGGAATGCCAGATTATCTATGGCAGCTGTGCATGTATGCATGCGTGGCTGCATAGTTCTAAGAGGCTCTGGTGAAGTTAAGTCTTTCCACTTCCCATTAAGGTTGTACTATTGGTTATCAATGCCGCTTTACACAGGGTCAATGAAAATCAATGTTTTCTCCCCCCAAAGCTCTGTCCCCACTCTCAAAAAGGAATTTCTCACTTTTACTTACCCTCAAACTTTGGAATCAAAGAGGCCAGGTTCCACTCATTCAGCGTATTTTTACAAAGCTGTCACTTTATTGGCCTTGACATCTGCATTTAAGTATAGAAATAAAGAAATGTTAGAAACATAACTAGCTAGCTCAACTAAATTGGCTACATCAAATTTAACTGAAACTCTAATGTTAGCTAGCTAACATAATTTGCATCCATCCTCCTCAACTTCACAAGTCCGACTAAAGGTGTCACTAGCCAGCTCACTTAGCTAACAAGTGAAACAGTGTCCGAGACCGTCCAGAAGTAGCGTCAGACTTAGCTAGCTGCCGTTACAGACACTGACATAGTTAGCTAGCCAAAAGTCGACAACATCCATACATTTTAGTTATATTCCGCGACAACACTTCAGTATGGTCACGAGGCTAACGTTAGCTAGCTACTGTAACATTACCACAGCCAGAGATATTAGCACAGTAAATGGCTAGCTAGCTAACGCTTAACTAGCTATTTCTCAAGTTAACGTTATCTAGCTACCTAAATATGATAGGAAAACCCATTTAACTTGAACAACCATCAGTCAACTTTAGTCTGTCAAAATAACATTAGCCATTTTCCACTCGTCAGTCCTCTTTTTCTTCTATGGTATAAGGGCTTTCGCAACAATAGGATATGTATTCCACCACTTACTGTGTGGGTGTCAAAGGTTTGGACACACCTACTCATTCAAGGGTTTTTCATTATTTGTACTATTTTCATTTACATTTACATTTAAGTCATTTAGCAGACGCTCTTATCCAGAGCGACTTACAAATTGGTGCGTTCACCTTAAGACATCCAGTGGAACAGCCACTTTACAATAGTGCATCTAAATCTTTTAAGGGGGGTGAGAAGGATTACTTTATCCTATCCTAGGTATTCCTGAAAGAGGTGGGGTTTCAGGTGTCTCCGGAAGGTGGTGATTGACTCCGCTGTCCTGGCGTCGTGAGGGAGTTTGTTCCACCATTGGGGGGCCAGAGCAGCGAACAGTTTTGACTGGGCTGCGCGGGAACTGTACTTCCTCAGTGGTAGGGAGGCGAGCAGGCCAGAGGTGGATGAACGCAGTGCCCTTGTTTGGGTGTAGGGCCTGATCAGAGCCTGGAGGTACTGAGGTGCCGTTCCCCTCACAGCTCCGTAGGCAAGCACCATGGTCTTGTAGCGGATGCGAGCTTCAACTGGAAGCCAGTGGAGAGAGCGGAGGAGCGGGGTGACGTGAGAGAACTTGGGAAGGTTGAACACCAGACGGGCTGCGGCGTTCTGGATGAGTTGTAGGGGTTTAATGGCACAGGCAGGGAGCCCAGCCAACAGCGAGTTGCAGTAATCCAGACGGGAGATGACAAGTGCCTGGATTAGGACCTGCGCTGCTTCCTGTGTGAGGCAGGGTCGTACTCTGCGGATGTTGTAGAGCATGAACCTACAAGAACGGGCCACCGCCTTGATGTTAGTTGAGAACGACAGGGTGTTGTCCAGGATCACGCCAAGGTTCTTAGCGCTCTGGGAGGAGGACACAATGGAGTTGTCAACCGTGATGGCGAGATCATGGAACGGGCAGTCCTTCCCGGGAGGAAGAGCAGCTCCGTCTTGCCGAGGTTCAGCTTGAGGTGGTGATCCGTCATCCACACTGATATGTCTGCCAGACATGCAGAGATGCGATTCGCCACCTGGTCATCAGAAGGGGGAAAGGAGAAGATTAATTGTGTGTCGTCTGCATAGCAATGATAGGAGAGACCATGTGAGGTTATGACAGAGCCAAGTGACTTGGTGTATAGCGAGAATAGGAGAGGGCCTAGAACAGAGCCCTGGGGGACGCCAGTGGTGAGAGCGCATAGTGAGGAGACAGATTCTAGCCACGCCACCTGGTAGGAGCGACCTGTCAGGTAGGACGCAATCCAAGCGTGGGCCGCGCCGGAGATGCCCAACTCGGAGAGGGTGGAGAGGAGGATCTGATGGTTCACAGTATCGAAGGCAGCCGATAGGTCTAGAAGGATGAGAGCAGAGGAGAGAGAGTTAGCTTTAGCAGTGCGGAGGGCCTCCGTGATACAGAGAAGAGCAGTCTCAGTTGAATGACTAGTCTTGAAACCTGACTGATTTGGATCAAGAAGGTCATTCTGAGAGAGATAGCGGGAGAGCTGGCCAAGGACGGCACGTTCAAGAGTTTTGGAGAGAAAAGAAAGAAGGGATACTGGTCTGTAGTTGTTGACATCGGAAGGATCGAGTGTAGGTTTTTTCAGAAGGGGTGCAACTCTCGCTCTCTTGAAGACAGAAGGGACGTAGCCAGCGGTCAGGGATGAGTTGATGAGCGAGGTGAGGTAAGGGAGAAGGTCTCCGGAAATGGTCTGGAGAAGAGAGGAGGGAATAGGGTCAAGCGGGCAGGTTGTTGGGCGGCCGGCCGTCACAAGACGCGAGATTTCATCTGGAGAGAGAGGGGAGAAAGAGGTCAGAGCACAGGGTAGGGCAGTGTGAGCAGAACCAGCGGTGTCGTTTGACTTAGCAAACGAGGATCGGATGTCGTCGACCTTCTTTTCAAAATGGTTGACGAAGTCATCTGCAGAGAGGGAGGATGGGGGGGAGGATTCAGGAGGGAGGAGAAGGTGGCAAAGAGCTTCCTAGGGTTAGAGGCAGATGCTTGGATTTTCTACATTGTATTGAAATGCATTCCAGGTGAAATGCATTCCAGCTACCTCATGAAGCTGGTTGAGAGAATGCCAAGAGTGTGCAAAGCTGTGTGCAAAGGGTGGCTACTTTGAAGAATCTCAAATATAAACTATATGTTGATTTGTTTAAAACTGTCCAAATATTGTCTGTGAGTATAACAGAACTGATATTGCGGGCGAAAACCTGAGGAAAATCCAACCAGGAAGTGCCTCTTATTTTGAAAGCTCCCTGTTCCATTGCATGCCTTCCCTCCATTTAAAGGGATATCAACCAGATTCCTTTCCCTATGGCTTCCACTTGGTGTGAACAGTCTTTAGACATAGTTTCAGCCTTTTATTCTGAAAAATGAGAATGATCACATCGCGTCAGGGGATGGCTGTGTGTCCCCAGAGTTTTGCATGCGCAACAGCTTGGAGCAGACATTTTCTCTCTCTCTCTCCTATTGAAAAAGCTACGGTCCGGTTGAAATATTATCGATTATTTATTGTAAAAACAACCTGAGGATTGATTATAAAAAAACGTTTGACATGTTTCTACGAACTTTACGGATACTATTTTAAATTTTCGTCTGCCTGTCATGACCTGCACGAGCCTGTGGATTTCTGAACAAAACGCGCCAACCAAAATGGAAGTTTTTGGATATAAAAATAATCTTTATCGAACAAAAGGAACATTTATTGTGTAACTGGGAGTCTCGTGAGTGCAAACATCCGAATATCATCAAAGGTAAGCGATTCATTTTATTGCTTTTCTGACTTTCGTGACCAATCTACTTTGCTGCTAGCTGTTTGTAATGTTTTGTCTGCTGAGACAGATGCCCTCACATAAACGCTTGGTTTGATTTCGCTGTAAAGCTTTTTTGAAATCTGACACGCCAGGTGGATTAACAACAAGCTAAACTGTGTTTTGCTATATTGCACTTGTGATTTTATGACAATTAAATATTTTTAGTTATTTAATTTGAATTTGGCGCTCTGCAATTCAGTGGATGATGACGAAAATGATCCCTCTAACGGGATGGGTGCGCCAAGAAGTTTAATACGTAAGACACTCACCAGACAACTGTTAGGTACGGTAGCTAGCTAGGTAGCTTCATTTCCATTTTCCAACAGATGTTTCTAACCATTGGTCATCAACGGTTACTGGTCTTGGAACTCATATGTTCACCAGAAACAGCTTCTGGTAAACTGTTTGCAACTAGTGGCAATACAATGATTGTTGCCGAATTTACCGCAAATGGCAAACGTTTGCAAACTTCTGGCAACATTTTGTGGCAGACTATTTAGTTTACAGCACATTTCCCACAAACTTGCTCAGCAACAAATTTATTTTTGTAAGGGTATACCTACTGCTGTACATTATCATTCTTAGTATATCTTGTGTAAATTGCATTTTGATACTGGTACAGTGCTGTTTGGGTCGTTAAATAGATTTGTTCCGTTGTTCTTGATTTCTTACCTTTTTAATGAATTTTTCTTTACATTTTAGTTGTTTGACATTTGACTGCATGGTTGGGTGCTAGAAACATAATTATTTTGCGGCACCGCTATACCACCTGCTAAACTGTGTATGTGACCAATAAACTTTGATTTGATGTCAACAACCCTTCCTCCAAAAGACCCTTCTATGGATAAATCTCATGAAAATTATGGTCCTTGTTCTGTTGTGCTGGTTTCTTGCAGAATCACTATATTATTCTTAAAGTGAAACCATGTACAGTGCCTTAGGAAAGTATTCAGATCCCTTGACTTTTTCCACATTTTGTTAGGTTACAGACTTATTCTAAAATCTATTATTTATTTTTTTTACCTCATCAATCTACACACAATAACCCATAATGACAAAGCAAAAACAGTATTGTAGAAATGTACATACGTATTTAATTTAGACCCCCAAAGTACTCAGTACTTTGTTCAAGCACCTTTGACAGTGATTACAGCCTCTTGGGTATGATGCTACAAGCTTGGCACACCTGTATTTGGGGAGTTTCTTGCATTCTTCTCTACAGATCCTCTCAAGCTTCTCTTGGCTGTGTGCTTAGGGTCGTTGTCCCCAGTCTGAGGTCCTGAGCGTTGTGGAGCAGGTGTTCATCAAGGATCGCTCTGTACTTTGCTCCGTTCATCTTGGCCTCGATCCTGATTAGTCTCCCAGTCCCTGCCGCTGAAAAACATCCCCACAGCATGATGCTTCCACCACTATGCTTCACCGTAGGGATGGTGCCATGTTTCCTCCAGACGTGACTTTCGTCAGACCAGAACATTTTGTTTCTCATGGTCTGAGAGTCTTTAGGTGCCTTTTGGCAAACTCCAAGTGGGCTGTCATTTGCCTTTTACTAAGGAGTGGCTTCAGTCTGGCCACTCTACCATAAAGGCCTGATTGGTGGAGTGCTGCATAAATATTTGTCCTTCTGGAAGGTTCTCCCATCTCCACAGAAGAACTCTAGAGCTCTGTCAGAGTGACAATCAGGTTTTTGATCACCTCCTTGACCAAGGTGCTTCTCCACCGATTGCCTAGTTTGGCCGGGCGGCCAGCTCTAGAAAGAGTCTTGGTGGTTCCAAACTTCTTCCATTTAAGAATGATGGAGGCTACTACTGTGTTCTTGGGGACTTTCAATGCTGCAGAAATGTCTTGGTACCCTTCCCCAGATCTGGGCCTCGACACAATCCTGTCTCAGAACTCTACAGACAATTCCTTTGACGGCTTGGTTTTTGCCCTGACATGCACTGTCAATTGTGGGACCTTATTTCGACAGGTGTGTGCCTTTCCAAATCATGTCCAATCAATCAAATGTACCACAGGTGGACTCCAATCAAGTTGTAGAAACATCTCAAGGATGATCAATTGAAACAGGATGCACATGAGCTCAAATTTGAGTCTCAGAGCAAAGGGTCTGAATACTTCTGTAAATAAGGTACTTCTGTTTTTTATGTTTTATAAATTTGCAAAAAAAAATAAAAAACTGTTTTCACTTTGTCATTGTGGGGTCTTGTGTTTAGATTGCTGAGGATTATAGTTTTTTTTAATGGGATTTAGAATAAGGCTGTAATGTAACAAAATGTGGAAAAAGTCAAGGAGTCAGGATACTTTCTGAAGGCGCTGTATGTATGTTCATTCTCCCTGCTATATGTCTTCCTCTATAACATACCATTGATGGTTAGGGAGTCTCAAGTCTCAGCATCGAGTCTACCATTCACCTAACTACAATAATTTGCAGTCTTATTACTTTTCCCAACCCCTCGACAGCACATGCTGTGCTACGGGTCTGTTATAATGTTGAAACTGTTATAGACCACAAGTCTACAATGATCTTCTCACATTTGTAAGAGCTTAGATTAGCCTCTCTCTCTGTGGCTATTAAGGTGATGTTCCTCCAACCACAAAGAGAGCAGAGATTACATCCCTCCACGTTTCACCATCACCCTTCTGGCTGCTCCGTTTACATACTTGCATTTGTTCGTTGACAGATTGCTGTCAAAAGACACAGCCATGTGAAGCCACCATGTAGGTTCAGCTATGGCATGACCGGGGGAGTTAGGAGTACTACATGGTTCCATGCGAACTCAAAATCTGCGTCCCAAATGGCACTCTATTCCCGACAAAGTGTACTACTTTTGACCCCTATGGGCCCTGGTCAAAACTAGTGCACTATATAGGGAATAGGGTGTCATTTGGGATGCAGACAAAACGTCTGACGATACCTCTCAGGCATTTGCGTATCATATCTCTGTGTAGAAGAAAAGCTATGCTGGTCCAAACTCTCAGTCCCAGCTCTTATCATTATGTTAGCCAGATTTATATCTTATTAAGACAACTAACTGAGACTTACATTAACATTATTCAATGTTACCAACATACTACATATCACGTATATTTTAATTAACTCATCTACATAAAAGCATGGTTAACTTGTTGTCAAATCAAATCCAATCAAATTTTATTTGTCACATACACATGGTTAGCAGATGTTAATGCGAGTGTAGCGAAATGCTTGTGCTTCTAGTTCCGACAATGCAGTGATAACCAACAAGTAATCTAACTAACAATTCCAAAACTACTGTCTTATACACAGTGTAAGGGGATAAAGAATATGTACATAAGGATATATGAATGAGTGATGGTACAGAGCAGCATACAGTAGATGGTATCGAGTACAGTATATACATATGAGATGAGAATGTAGACAAAGTAAACAAAGTGGCATAGTTAAAGTGGCTAGTGATACATGTATTACATAAGGATGCAGTCGATGATGTAGAGTACAGTATATACGTATGCACATGAGATGAATAATGTAGGGTAAGTAACATTATATAAGGTAGCATTGTTTAAAGTGGCTAGTGATATATTTACAACATTTCCCATCAATTCCCATTATTAAAGTGGCTGGAGTTGGGTCAGTGTCAATGACAGTGTGTTGGCAGCAGCCACTCAATGTTAGTGGTGGCTGTTTAACAGTCTGATGGCCTTGAGATAGAAGCTGTTTTTCAGTCTCTCGGTCCCAGCTTTGATGCACCTGTACTGACCTCGCCTTCTGGATGATAGCGGGGTGAACAGGCAGTGGTTCGGTGGTTGATGTCCTTGATGATCTTTATGGCCTTCCTGTAACATCGGGTGGTGTAGGTGTCCTGGAGGGCAGGTAGTTTGCCCCCGGTGATGCGTTGTGCAGACCTCACTACCCTCTGGAGAGCCTTACGGTTGAGGGCGGAGCAGTTGCCGTACCAGGCGGTGATACAGCCCGCCAGGATGCTCTCGATTGTGCATCTGTAGAAGTTTGTGAGTGCTTTTGGTGACAAGCCGAATTTCTTCAGCCTCCTGAGGTTGAAGAGGCGCTGCTGCGCCTTCTTCACGACGCTGTCAGTGTGAGTGGACCAATTCAGTTTGTCTGTGATGTGTATGCCGAGGAACTTAAAACTTGCTACCCTCTCCACTACTGTTCCATCGATGTGGATAGGGGGGTGTTCCCTCTGCTGTTTCCTGAAGTCCACAATCATCTCCTTAGTTTTGTTGAACTCTACTAAACATACATAATCAGAGCAGTCAGTCAACCATTCTCTACTGAGTTAGAAAGATACTGTAGATCTGTCACGTCCTGACCTTAGTTCCTTTTTTATGTCTCTATTTTAGTTTGGTCAGGGCGTGAGTTGGGGTGGGCATTACATGTGCTGTTCTATGTTTTTGTATTTCTGTGTTTGGCCTGGTATGGTTCCCAATCAGAGGCAGCTGTTTATCGTTGTCTCTGATTGAGAACCATACTTAGGCAGCCTGTTTTCCCACTATAGGTTGTGGGTAGTTGTTTCCTGTTTTGTGTTTTGTCACCTAATAGGACTGTTTCGTTTTTGTCGTGTTTTCTGACTTTGTATTTAGTTACCAGACGGAACTGTTTCGGTTGTTCTTTTTGTTTACTTTGTATTGTAGTGTTCAGTTCAGTTTAATAAAATGACGAACACTTACCACGCTGCATATTGGTCAGATCCTTCCTACTCCTCCTCAGAAGAGGAGGAAAACCGTTACAAGATCCACTAGATCCACTAGATCTCCACTGGGGTGTTTTACATTTAGAGTATTTGTGTGTAATTTCTTTACCAATTTAGAGCACCCATGCATCAATTCTCTCTGAGACAATTGTTTCCATAGGTCTCCATTCCAACAGAGCCTCCCTGTCATTATTCATTGGTGATATTCAATTTGTCATAGTCACTCTGACTCATCTATTAATGTCTGGATGTCTGGATCCAGACCAAACCAGATGCTACCAGAGGGCCCCTGGGCATACACCATTCTGACACACCATTCTCACACTCCCAACTCCAGCTCCAGCCTTAGCTCTATCCCCATCTCCAAACCCCCAGCTTCAGCCCCAGGCCATCCTAAAATGTAATCGCTTTTGTTTCCAAATTCCAACGCATTCTCAGTAATGCAATAAACGGTTGGCTGTAATTCACGTCACTTATTACTATACGAGAGTTCAGAAATTAGTCACTGATTGCTTGAGGGGTTTGGAGAGTCGAGGAAAGTTATTTCAGCAGTGTTTTATGTTCATAAACATGCATAAGTCCAGAATATACGATCCTGTCATAAACCCAGACATCTGAGCATGCCTTCTACCCTAAAGGGTTTCCCTTTAGGCTCTACCTTTCATAATAACAGTTACTTCTAAATGAAAAGTGGAAAACAATTCGGAAGGGGTACCACTTACACAATGAATGAACAGCTGATTAGGCCTAGTTGATGAAATGAGCAATGGGACGATTTGAAATGGTAAACTGCACTGAGGCAGTTCAAAGAACAATGACTTGTAACAGCCTGAATCCTATTGATTATTGATGCCAAGTCACTTTGAAATACAGCCTCTACTGAAAAGATGTTGTCTTTTTTAACAGCCAGTGTAGTATTGCTTTACTGCTATTCATTTAACTATTCGCTTTAATCATTACATTTTATGTACAACACTTTAGAACCCATCCACACACACACACACACACACACACACACACACACACACACACACACAGAGAGAGAGAGAATTCAATTAATTTGATCCTCTATTGCCCTTTCAACCACAATATTCGCTTCCCCTTATTCCAGAAAGCCCAACAGATATACCCTGGCATTATGTAGCTGAGCAAGGAGGAGAACCTTAAATGTTTTTTTTTGTCCATTGTGTATTTCAACGTTGTGCGCTACTGGTGTAGAAGTCAGGTGCAGGAGAGCAAAGAGTTGTGATCAGGCACACACTTTCTTTGGGCGAAGCAAACAACAGACGGACGCAACTGCGTCAAACAAACCTCCAGCCAAAGGCAAAAGTGAAAAGCGCAACAAAGTCACAAAGATGCAAAATGTTTAACAATTAAACACACTGCGGGTTGAACATGGTACCCGGAGAAAAACCAGCCTGGCGCGTCACACAAAACACGTAACAAAAACAATTCCACACAAAGTCATGGGAGGGGACAGAGGGAATATACACTGCTCAAAAAAATAAAGGGAACACTTTGGTGATTGACTCCGCTGTCCTGGCGTCGTGAGGGAGTTTGTTCCACCATTGGGGGGCCAGAGCAGCGAACAGTTTTGACTGGGCTGCACGGGAACTGTACTTCCTCAGTGGTAGGGAGGCGAGCAGGCCAGAGGTGGATGAACGCAGTGCCCTTGTTTGGGTGTAGGGCCTGATCAGAGCCTGGAGGTACTGAGGTGCCGTTCCCCTCACAGCTCCGTAGGCAAGCACCATGGTCTTGTAGCGGATGCGAGCTTCAACTGGAAGCCAGTGGAGAGAGCGGAGGAGCGGGGTGACGTGAGAGAACTTGGGAAGGTTGAACACCAGACGGGCTGCGGCGTTCTGGATGAGTTGTAGGGTTTAATGGCACAGGCAGGGAGCCCAGCCAACAGCGAGTTGCAGTAATCCAGACGGGAGATGACAAGTGCCTGGATTAGGACCTGCGCTGCTTCCTGTGTGAGGCAGGGTCGCTCTGCGGATGTTGTAGAGCATGAACCTACAAGAACGGGCCACCGCCTTGATGTTAGTTGAGAACGACAGGGTGTTGTCCAGGATCACGCCAAGGTTCTTAGCGCTCTGGGAGGAGGACACAATGGAGTTGTCAACCGTGATGGCGAGATCATGGAACGGGCAGTCCTTCCCCGGGAGGAAGAGCAGCTCCGTCTTGCCGAGGTTCAGCTTGAGGTGGTGATCCGTCATCCACACTGATATGTCTGCCAGACATGCAGAGATGCGATTCGCCACCTGGTCATCAGAAGGGGGAAAGGAGAAGATTAATTGTGTGTCGTCTGCATAGCAATGATAGGAGAGACCATGTGAGGTTATGACAGAGCCAAGTGACTTGGTGTATAGCGAGAATAGGAGAGGGCCTAGAACAGAGCCCTGGGGGACGCCAGTGGTGAGAGCGCATAGTGAGGAGACAGATTCTAGCCACGCCACCTGGTAGGAGCGACCTGTCAGGTAGGACGCAATCCAAGCTTGGGCCGCGCCGGAGATGCCCAACTCGGAGAGGGTGGAGAGGAGGATCTGATGGTTCACAGTATCGAAGGCAGCCGATAGGTCTAGAAGGATGAGAGCAGAGGAGAGAGAGTTAGCTTTAGCAGTCCTCCGTGATACAGAGAAGAGCAGTCTCAGTTGAATGACTAGTCTTGAAACCTGACTGATTTGGATCAAGAAGGTCATTCTGAGAGAGATAGCGGGAGAGCTGGCCAAGGACGGCACGTTCAAGAGTTTTGGAGAGAAAAGAAAGAAGGGGTACTGGTCTGTAGTTGTTGACATCGGAGGGATCGAGTGTAGGTTTTTTCAGAAGGGGTGCAACTCTCGCTCTCTTGAAGACAGAAGGGACGTAGCCAGCGGTCAGGGATGAGTTGATGAGCGAGGTGAGGTAAGGGAGAAGGTCTCCGGAAATGGTCTGGAGAAGAGAGGAGGGAATAGGGTCAAGCGGGCAGGTTGTTGGGCGGCCGGCCGTCACAAGACGCGAGATTTCATCTGGAGAGAGAGGGGAGAAAGAGGTCAGAGCACAGGGTAGGGCAGTGTGAGCAGAACCAGCGGTGTCGTTTGACTTAGCAAACGAGGATCGGATGTCGTCGACCTTCTTTTCAAAATGGTTGACGAAGTCATCTGCAGAGAGGGAGGAGGGGGGGAGGGGGAGGAGGATTCAGGAGGGAGGAGAAGGTGGCAAAGAGCTTCCTAGGGTTAGAGGCAGATGCTTGGACTTTAGAGTGGTAGAAAGTGGCTTTAGCAGCAGAGACAGAAGAGGAAAATGTAGAGAGGAGGGAGTGAAAGGATGCCAGGTCCGCAGGGAGGCGAGTTTTCCTCCAAACGTCCTGCACGGTGTTGGGCTGTAAGCACAACCCACACCTGTGGACGTCGGGCCCTCATACCACCCTGATGGAGTCTGTTTCTGACCGTTTGAGCAGACACATGCACATTTGTGGCCTGCTGGAGGTCATTTTGCAGGGCTCTAGCAGTGTTCCTCCTGCTCCTCCTTGCACAAGGGTGGAGGTAGCGGTCCTGCTGCTGGGTTGTTGCCCTCCTACGGCCTCCTCCACGTCTCCTGATGTACTGGCCTGTCTCCTGGTAGCGCCTCCATGCTCTGGACACTACGCTGACAGACACAGCAAATCTTCTTGCCACAGCTCGCATTGATGTGCCATCCTGGATGAGCTGCACTACCTGAGCCACTTGTGTGGGTTGTAGACTCCATCTCATGCTACCACTAGAGTGAAAGCACCACCAGCATTCAAAAGTGACCAAAACATCAGCCAGGAAGCATAGGAACAGAGAAGTGGTCTGTGGTTATCACCTGCAGAACCACTTCTTTATTGGTGGTGTCTTGCTAATTGCCTATAATTTTCACCTGTTGTCTATTCCATTTGCACAACAGCATGTGAAATTTATTGTCAATCAGTGTTGCTTCCTAAGTGGACAGTTTGATTTCACAGACAGATTGACTTGGAGTTACATTGTGTTGTTTAAGTGTTCCCTTTATTTTTTTGAGCAGTGTATATGTAGTGTGATTAGGGAATGTAAACCAGGTGTGCAGGGAAACAAGACAAAACACATGGAACAATGAAAAGTGGAGTGGCGATGGCTAGAAGGCCCGGTGACGTCGACCGCCAAACGCCGCGGGAACAAGGAGAGGAGCCGACTTCGGCGGAAGTGGTGACAGTGTATTTCCGTTAGATATGTTTGCAAATGTATTGAAAATTAAATAGAGATATCTCATTTATATAAGTATTCACACCCCTGAGTCAATACATGTTTGAATCACCTTTGGCAGTGATTACAGCTGTGTCTTTCTGGGTAAATCTCTAAGAGCTTTGCACACCTGGATTGTACAATATTTGCACATTGTTCTTTAAAACATTCTTCAAGCTCTGTCAAGTTGGTTGTTGATCATTGCTAGACAGCTATTTTCAAGTCTTGCGATATATTTGTAAGCCGATATAAATCAAAACTGCAACTAAAGCACTCAGGAACATTCAATATCATCTTGTCGCTTTAGGTTATTGCCCTGCTGAAAGGTGAATCCAAAGTGTTATTAATAATTTCACCATACTCAAAGGGATGTATGTTTATTTTTACCAATCTACCAATAGGTGTCTTTGTGGTTGAATCTGTGTTTGAAATTCACTGCTCGCCTGAGGGACCTTACAGATAATTGTATATGTGGGGTACAGAGATGAGGTAGTCAAACACTATTATTGCACACAGAGTGAGTCCATGCAAGTTATTACGTGACTTGTTAAGCACATTTTTACACCTGAACTTATTTAGGCTTGAAATAACAAAGGGGTTGAACATTTATTAACCCTCCTGTTGTGTTCATTTCATGTTAATTCATTCTGTGTTCCCGGTCCAAAATGACCGCCCCATTACAGCTGATTATAAATCCATAATAATACATATATTATCACCCAATGTTGTGTTAGATCTTTTTATCAACTTAAGTTCTTGCGAACATTACACGTTTTTAACTTCTATTTATGACCTGTAGGCCTCATTGACCTGAGCTCATACAACTCGTTTAAATTTTTTTTTTTTAAAGCTTAATGTATATGGATTATTTTGACTATAACAAATACTCAGATGAAACATATTGTGCTATTTATCACAGACTACTTTGTGTTAAAGTTTAACAAGGACTCTCTCCTCCTCACCAGTGTCATGATGAAAGATATGATCAAGTGCCTCACATACAGTATATCGTTTGTGTCACGAATATTACCGAAGGTGACTCCCCTTCTTGTTCGGGTGGCGCTCGGCGGTCGTCGTCGCCGGTCTACTAGCTATCGCTGATCCGTTGTTCTGTGTTCGTTTAGTTCTGTCTAATTGGTATCACCTGTTTCTTGTTTGGTTGTTAGGATAGGGTTATATATAGTCTGTTCAGCCCGCTTCTGTTTCGTGCGGGCTTGTTCTCCTGTTTCTTTGTTTGAGTGTATTTTGTTGGCATTTGGGTTTCACGCTGTCCGTTTATATTTCTGTTCATTTGTGTTTCCACTTTTGTACATGTTATGTTTCCAGGACATTAAAGCGTGTTGTTTTTCCCACATCCTTTGCTCTCTGCGCCTGACTCCACACCTCTTCACTCATTTACACGTAACAGTTTGGTCATTGTGCTGCCACAGAATGAATTGCGATCAAGGCCTCAAAAAAGCTTTATATACCAGAGCTGTGAGAAAAGTTCTATATATTATTGAAACAATGTTACGATTGTTTGTGAGAATGCCAACAGGTGTGGTTCCCATGGGGGGAAAATTCTATTGGGGAAAGGTTCCTGTGGGGGTTGCCATGGAAGCCAAGAAGGGGAGTGAGGTGTGTGTGTGTGTGCTCAAACACACATGCATGTGGGGGTCTGGGAGAGAAAGTGGGTCCATCTGATGAATGGGCATGTGCCTGAACTCACCTTTATACACTAATTGTAGTATCACCCACCGGTAACACCACAGGTGTACAAAAGTTAAATAAAACACCCAAATTTAATGAAAATCATCCAAATGTATGTTGTGTGTTCAGAAGCCCTGTGTGGACAAAGACATGGAACCTGATGACAATCAGATTAAATTAACTACATTTTTCAGAGAGAACATGTAAATTGGTCCAATTCGACCGGAACGCAGCAGGAGGGTTACCTCAAGACATTTCAGCTTTTCATTTATCATTAATTAGCAACATTTAAAAAAAATATAATTCCACTTTGACATTATTGTGTCTAGGCCAGTGACACAATCCATTTTAAATTCAGGCTGTAACACAACAAAGTGTGGAAACACTTTGACACTTGAATCTTCTCTTTGTGCCAGACTGGGTACACTGTAAATCATTGTAATGTTTGTTTATGTGTCAATTACTCTCGTAAGGGATGACTGGAAATTTGACACGAAAATTAATTCACTCACACACACACGCACTTGTTACGCCCCTGAAAACAGGGGAGAAATAATCACGAGAGTGATACGGTGTTGTATTCTCCAGTCAACATTTAGTTCAATGAGAAAAAGACGCGAATTTCCCCAGGAATATGGGTGGAGACCAGAGCAATCGATCTCCGGCTCATAGATTAAAAGCATTTCGTAGATCACAGATTAACACTTTTAGGCACCACAAAATAAAGTAATCAATATAACGTTTACACATTACTCTCACAATTCGTACCCTTTGACAGATTTGAACTTTAACACAATTATATGAATGTTATCAATCTCTATCAACTAATACTGAATGCATATTTTAACCTTAGATGTTTTAAGATCCTCACATACTATGAACTTACTAATACTTTTCAATGTATAACAGGCTATGAATATGTCCTTTAACCTGTCACACTCTCCCCGACAAAATAAATGTTGTCCCAACATTACCAACATTGTCTTCTTCAACAGTTCGTATGCACTGGACCTAGAAAATCCTCTTCTGTAAGGTAGTACTTGAGCAGAAGTCACGGGTCACAGTTCAAATATAACTAACAAGTTATATTCACAGTCCATATCTGTTGACCAGCTATATAACATAAGCAGTATTTTCTCATACTATTGATCAACAGTCCATCAATTTTAATGATCTATATGCATAGTCTGTAAATTGTCTCTTTTGACAGTCTGTGAAATCTGACAGTAGTCCATGGTCAAACATGTCAACTCTGTAGCCTCATGTTTGCTGAAGCCCATACATGTAAGGTGGCTGAAAGTAACATTGCTGTAGTGATGGCAGCCATGGAACCAGTCCTGGTGCAGAGTAGACAGGGAACAACTGTGGCTGTGGCTGTATACTGTAGCAGGAAGGGATACCAAGCTGATCATAGGTGATACGTCTTGGAGGGTGTCTCTCTCTTTGTGGCAGCTGGTAGGCTGGTTCCTCAGGTTCAGCAGCATCAGTATATGAAGGAAAGGCACTTGGTGGACGATCATCAGGCACATTTTCAGCAGGCAAGTTAATCTCCTCAGCAGGTAGGTCTTTAACTGTTGTCTCCTCCAGCCGCTTTTCAACAAGAGGCTGTGCTGGTAGTGTATAAGGGACTGGCACTGCAACTGTCTGTTTCACTGTTGGGGGTCTGTGTTCCCACTCTCTCGCTGGTTCAGCATTCCTCTCCTCAGGTACTGTAGGAGATGTGGGAACCTGTAGCGGATCATGATGAAGGTCATATTCATCCCCACTGTCTTCATCAGAATCTAGAGTCTGTGATGCAGGCTGGTGTCTCCTCGTTTTCTGACTTTTGTCCACTTTGGTCATTTCTGGTTGTGTCTCAAAGGTAAGTGGTCACAGGACATGAGCAGATTTCTGTGCAGGACCCTGGAGCGTCCCCTAACCTTTTCTGGTCTCAATTCATAAATCGGCAGGTCTGAACCCATTTGTCTCACCACTGTGTGAATTGTATCTTCCCAATAGTTACGGAGTTTTCCTGGTCCTCCTCTTGGTGTCAGGTTTTTAATCAGAACTCGCTCGCCAGGCTGTAGCACTGAACTCCTAACTTTAGTGTCATAGTACTTCTTACTTCTTTCAGCGGCTTTCTGAGCATTTTCATTTGCAATGGCGTATGCTTCTTCCATCCCTCGTTTCCAGTTCTCCACGTATTCTCGCTGGTTACTGGAACCTGCCTCTGTGCACAATCCAAAGAGCATATCAACTGGAAGCCTGGGTGATCTCCCAAACAGAAGATAAAATGGTGAATAGCCAGTCACTTCGCAACGGGTGCAGTTATAGGCATAAACCAGTTTGTTCAGAGACTCCTTCCAATTTGACTTTTGTGTCTCAGTTAGTGTCTTTAACATTTGCAACAATGTTCTGTTCATGCGTTCCGCTTGACCGTTTCCCATCGGGTGATAGGGTGTTGTCCTGGACCCCGCCATGCCACTGAGTTTCTTTAACTGATGGAACAACTGATTTTCAAATTCTCCCCTTGGTCATGGTGGATGCGAGACGGGAACCCAAACTTCAGGGCAAAATCATTGAAGATGAGATTTGCAGCAGTTTTACCTGACTTTGATGTGGTGGCGTAGGCTTGAGTGAAACGTGTAAAATGATCAACAATCACGAGGATGTACTCATATCCTCCTTTGCATCTGTCGAGATGAAGGAAGTCTATACATACCAGTTCAAATGGCTGTGTTGTCACAATGTTTGTCAGAGGAGCTCTTGTTGCATGGGCTGGCCTTTTCTGCTTGACACAGCTACAAGTTTTAGTCACATAGTGCTCGATGTCAGATTGCATATATGGCCAGAAGAAGCGGTCACGTACTAGTGATACAGTGCGGTCAGTACCTTGGTGTCCCATGTTATTGTGCAACTCTTCCATCACTTTACCTTTGTACTGCTCTGGTAGAACTAACTGCTTGCGGGCTGTAGTGATTCTGTACAAAATGCCATCACTGTCTATTGTCAATTTGTCCCATTCTCTGAATAGGCATTTTGTCTTTGGACTGAATTTCTTTTGCTCTTTAACTGGCGGTTTGGAACCCGACAGTTTGAAATTGAGCACAGGACGGATGACTGGATCAGATTCTTGTGCTTCTCTAATCCCATCATTTGGGATCGAGCTGGTTGTTGCAGTGGTTGTCTCACCTTCAGCTGATACTGACATAGATGCAGCTGAAAATGACCAAGGTACAACAGCCTCTTTCTGTACCTCAACTGCTTGTATCGTGGCGGCGATGGTGTCTGGTGTAAGCTCCTCAGAACATTCTCTCATCAGTGACTCTACATCCAGTGGCATCCTTGACAAAGCATCTGCATCACCGTTCTCTCTGCCTGGCCTGTACTTTATTGTAAAGTGGAAATCAGCCAAGTCTGCAACCCACCTGGAAGTGGTTGCGTTCAGTTTGCAGTAGACAGAATGTAGCAGAGCGGGTTGTTATCGCTGTATACAGTGAAGGTGGGAGCATAGTACAAATAGTCATGGAACTTATCAGTGATTGCCCATTTTAGAGCTAGAAATTCTAGCTTGCTCGAGTGGTAGTGATAGTTCTTCTCAGCTGCTGTTAAGGTTCGAGAGCCATAAGCAATGACCCTAAGCTTCCCCTCTTGCTTTTGATAAAGAACTGCTCCCAAGCCTTGGTGTGACGCATCAGTGTGTACAACAAATGGCTGAGTGAAATCAGGGAAACCTAAAACTGGTGGGTGAAGCAAACACTCAATCAGCTGTTCAAGTGCCTGTTGATGCTGGTCAGTCCACAGGATTGGCTTGTTTGAGGGCACCACATGACTTACTTTCTTTGTTTTTGTTTTCCGTGGGTGGTCAGGTAATTTCTCTGAATCTGCTTTCAGGAGGTCATACAGGCAGCTGGCACTCCTAGAAAAGTCTTTGATGTACTGTCTGTAGTAAGTGAGTAAACCAAGCATTTTTCTGAGCTGGCCCACAGTCTCTGGTCTGATTTCTTTCAATGCTCTTACTGCTTCAAAATCGGCTGGGTCAACTCGGCTGCCCTCTGCAGACACTATTCTGCCCAAATAACGGACCTGGGGTTTAAAGAGATCACACTTACTTGGTTTGAGTTTAATGCCATACTCTCTGAGACGCTGCAAAACTTTTCGCACATCATTCACATGGCTGTTGAATGTTTTACTGAAAACTAGCGTGTCGTCCAGATAAGGAATGCAGATGTTATCCCGGAGCCCTTCCAAACACTCCTCCATACACCGCTGAAAAGCTGCAGGAGCGTTCATGAGGCCGAATGGCATACGTATCCACTCATAGAGTCCCCACGGTGTCACAAATGCTGTCAGTGGTCTGCTTTCTTCAGAGATGAACCCCTGGTGATACGCTTTCCCCTGATCTAAGAGGGAGAACCAGGAATTACCACCTAAACTGTCCATGATGTCTTGGACCCGAGGGATGGGCTGGCGGTCGGGATGTGTCTTTCTGTTCAGATCTCTGTAATCTATACACAACCGGAGGGTCCCGTCCTTCTTACGAACGCACACGACAGGTGAGGAATATGAAGAGTTTGACTTCCTAACCCAGCCCTGGACTATGAGGTCATAAATGTAACCCTTCATCTCCTGATACAGTGGCCTGGGCACTGACATGTATGTGCGCTTTACTGGTTCAGAGTCCTTTAGAGAAATAGTCATTTTCAATCGTTCAATGCAGCCAATGTCATTGTCTGATCTGGAGAAGGAGTGACACTCTTCTCTAAGCATTTGCCTAACAACCTCTCTCTGTTCTTCGGTTAGGTGAGTTAAATCTACTGGTGGATCCCACTGTTCAGTAGCAGTACATGGGGTTCGAACGCTGGTGTGATTCACTGTGGCTGAGGTGACAGTTTTTTCAAAGACTTGGGCAGGTAACACAGTCATAATGGTTTGTACTGTACCGATGATTGTGCGTCCTAGCAGGGCAATGTCGTGGTCAGTGGGGTTAGAGACATCAAGCAGGATAACTGGAAAAACACCTTTACTGACTCTGACTAGTGTGTCAAAGAACTCAAGGTCATCTGGCCACTGCGGGTTCAGGTCTGGCTGGAAAAGCATTGTCATGTCATCTTTGAAAGGCTGGGAAGCTACACGGCACTCAATCTGAATGCTACTGTGTTTTGGTACAGCAACCTTCTCTTTCTTGGTTTTCACTGCGTATTCATCTGTCTGTTCTGCGCTAACAGCCTGTATAAAAGCTCTCACCTTGTTTCTTTTGAGGCTTGGGAAAGCTGTTTTTACTGTACTGTATCGTTTAGTCTTTTCGGTCATTGTCAAGATGTGCTCGATAACATTGAAACCTATGATGGGATGAGATAGGTGACAGCCTTTCATTACCAGCACTGGGATGATCAGTTCCTTTGTTTGGTCAGTTTCAGAGGCTAGACGAAAAGTTGTTTCAATCCATCCCAGGTACGGCATTTCAGTCCCATTTGCTGCAGTCAACCTTAGATCATCAGGTGAGTCCAGGATTTCTGAAACATCTCTCAGCCTTGCGTTTGGGAGAGATTCCTCTTTCCATCGTTCATCAATGACCGATACCTGAGAGCCTGTGTCCCATAAAGCTTGGAGGTGGTGGCGATTCAGGTGACACTCAATAAGGCACTGTCTGCCGACTAGCGAGGTGACCTTACGGGGGTGGCAACCTTGAGCTAGGGATGGTAAGGAGTGGGCATTTTCCTCTGTGCAGGAAAACCTTTCACTGGTAGAGTCACTTTTCAGGTGAGTGCATTTTTCCTTATGTTTAGTCCAATGTTGGTTTTGACATACTTTGGAACAGTACAGTGTCTCTTTACATGATGAACATTGTTTCAGGTTCTCAAATGACTCTTCTCTGGCACAATTTGCACATTTCTGGGACTTTTTGGTAGCTACGGTTAACACTCGTCCCTCAGCGGTAACCCGTTTCCGTTTAAAGGGGCCTCCCTTGATGGTCTGGCTCCCCGGATTTTACATCCAGCTTGAAAATGTTCTCCACTCCCACATCGGAAGCAGTGTGTGCAGCGTGCATCTGTTCTGGCCTGCTGGCAGACAAAACACATCCTTGGAGCTTGAGCAGAGTGGTTGGTATACCGGTTAGGTGCATATTGATGCTGTGCAGGGTCAAGTGCTTGGGACCGACTGTAGTTGCTGTAATACTGCTGCTGGGAAACAGGTGGCTGGGGGTCCCTATCTGGCCTCCTAACTGGGGGTGGGGCATAGGCACAAGGCTGTGACTGAAACATAGGCTGCTGTAATGTCTCCTTAATCTGAGCAATCTCTGCACTGAGACCTTTTAGAGAAGCTACACCTGTCTTAAGTTCAGCTAACTCTGTTAACAGTTCTGCGGGTATCGTAGCTTTGGCTTCCTTCACAGAACACTTTGCAGATGGCATATCCTCTAACTGGACTACACTTACAGTTGTAGCAGGCTGTAGGGCATTAAAACGCTTTTTGTTTCGTCTTTCTCTCTCATTAGCACAAGCAATGTTAAGCTTCTCTAGCAAAACCTCATCTGATGTTTCGCTCTCTAGCAGGAGAGGCTGCATGTCTATCCTGATACTGTCACTCTGGAGACCCGTAAGGACTGTGTGTAAACACATGCTCTGGACTAGAGCAGGGTCATACTTAAGCCCTGATTCTGACTCCTGGGATGCAAACAATACTTTTTGCCTCAAATCTAAAACGCGCATCAGGAAGCTTTGAGGGGTCTCCTTGCTATGCTGTGCTTCTGAAGCTAGCTGTTTGTAAAGCTCTGTTGCACTCTTCTCTTGGAAGTGGGAACGCAGGATACATCTAAGTGTGGGAAGAGTAAGCTGGGGTTTACCTTCCAAGTAGCTGCGTAGCTGTGAGCCTGGAGAAATAGCCCTGACTACTGCGTCTACTATTTCTACCTCAGGATATCCTCTGTTAAGTCCATTTTCAATCTGATGGGCAAGGCTGGAAAAAATCAGTTTTTCTTTTTGGCCCGGTTCACCTATCTGACCAGAAATTTTAAACTCTTTGCGCCAGTATGAGCTGGGCTGTGCATTGGGTGAGAGCAGCACGCTCCCCTGAAAATTGGCATGGTGTTGGGGCTGACGCAGAGAATCACTGACTTTGGCTGCAGTAATCTGCTCAGTTCCCACCCCTTGTTGTGGGGTTACAGTTCTCATTTCCTCTATTCTGTGATGTGTTCCGGCTGGTTCAATATCATGGTCACCTTGCCCTGTTTTGTTATCTCTGCCACTGATCATCTCTGTCATTTCGTCTCTAAGTAGCAACAATTCCGACATGCCGCCATCTTCTAACTCTGTGACTTCCTCTCTTTCAAGGAACATCATAATGCGAGTCATTAATGCTATGCGGGATTTGTCTTTAACATCTCTTCTCTGTTCGCCTGATATTTCAAGGAAATCACATATCTCTAGTAATTTGTCTTTAGTCAGGGTGTGTAATTCTCCTACTACCTCTTCCTGTAGTTCTTCCAAGGCGCTTGTCATGTTGACAGAACAGGAGGAACTTTTACTGTGCAGGAGTTGACTCTGAATTAGATGGTCCTTACTGTCTCTGATGGTCGATCAATGGCCTCAGTTGACACGTACTTAACCACTAACTTCCAACTTCCCTCGAACAGCAACACTTTCCTCACTGCAGCCTGCCTGAGTTGTTATGTGGAGATTTAGCTGGCTCGGAATTCAGCGACCAGGGTGTGGAAACTGGACATCTGAGCAGCAATCTCAGCGGAGCCTCCAAAAATGTTACGCCCCTGAAAAATAATCACGAGAGTGATACGGTGTTGTATTCTCCAGTCAACATTTAGTTCAATGAGAAAAAGACCGCGAATTTCCCCAGGAATATGGGTGGAGACCAGAGCAATCGATCTCCGGCTCATAGATTAAAAGCATTTCGTAGATCACAGATTAACACTTTTAGGCACCACAAAATAAAGTAATCAATATAACGTTTACACATTACTCTCACAATTCGTACCCTTTGACAGATTTGAACTTTAACACAATTATATGAATGTTATCAATCTCTATCAACTAATACTGAATGCATATTTTAACCTTAGATGTTTTAAGATCCTCACATACTATGAACTTACTAATACTTTTCAATGTATAACAGGCTATGAATATGTCCTTTAACCTGTCACACACTCACACTCACGGAGCTGTGCAATTGGTGTGAAGACTAGGCACTGTATAGCTCAACTTCTCCACAGCCCTGCTGGCTAAACTTTGAGTCAGCGGAGACTGGAGAGGAGCAGTCGGCAGTCACAGTCCACGGTTAGTGTGACTCACGGCGTCTCTGTCCTTTCTGCTCTGTCTAATCACTGCTTCACTCTACTATTCATAGCAAGTCTCATTCAGAGTGGCGTAAGCCCTGGAATTGTATTGCACAGCTCCGTGACAGCCTACAGAATGGTATACATGCCTGCTTTTTCTTCTATTCATAAAAATTCAGACTGTCGTTCGAAGGTCATGTTTCATATCATACTGTTGACCTGATTTGCTGTTGTGTTCCAAATATATTGTTGTGATGGAATATACTGTACTACATACTGTAATGCAATGGAACGCAAGTCAACGTACGGAAGCCAAATATGAGACGAGCTTTTAACGCTGACAGTTCTGTAAGTCGCTTTGGAAAAGTGTCTGCTAAATGACCACAATGCACAGAACAGTATCTTAACCATGTTTACCATTGCATGTACAGTGAGTAATAGTCATAAGAATTAGTCTCAACACTGGCTATAGTATATTGGTTCATTCTGTTACGTAGGTCACGCTACAACTACAAGCTCATCCATCACCCGAATGGCACCCTGTTCCCGGTATAGTGCACTCCTTTTTTCAAAAGTTTGTCAAAGGTTGTGATCTACACAGGGAATAAGGCTCCATTTGGGATGCACAAACTATCTATATATCTCTCCTCTATTCGACGCAGATTAAAGAGTCCGTAGAACATTTTTTTATAAGTTTTAGTTCTCTAATAAGCGCTATCTAGCCCTCCTCCTGTGAGGAGGCCTTCTGTCTTTGGAACAGTTTGAACAGGTAAGTGGACCAGTCAAAGACTTCATCTGTGGTTCTCTGTAGGGTCTCATCTCTGATTGTGAGACTGAACACACTAGAGCAAAACGTCCGTGTCCAAATGTAGCCCAGATCAATGTGTACGATTTGACATCGAATTATATTTCCAGGCCGCTGGTCCACCCTACATTCATATCTCTAGTGACAAGGCTCATTAGGCCTATTGTCCACCTCTATTTCTGTGCCGAGGTTTTAAATAGTGTGTGTGTGTGTGTGTGTGCGTGCGTGCACGTGTTGAGAGAATAACTGTGTGCATGAAAGAGCAGAGCAGCAGAGAATGTGAACAGTAGGATTTGCTTACACAAGTCTTCTCCTTTGGGGGTTTTGTTGCTTGGTGGGTTTTTTTCTTCCAAGCATAGTTATAAACCCCATCCCATTATGATGTTGACAGGCTGTATCCCGGGTGACTAACGCAGTTGTAACAGCCCCCAATTGCTGTATTGCTTTTGGTGTGTGTGTGTGCATCTGTGTGTGGATGTGTAAAATAAGTCATGCACAGCTGAGAGTCTCAAATGCTTGTCCCTGGAGGTGCACACAAGAGGGTAACGTAGTCCCAAATACACACACACACACACACACACACACACACACACCAACAACAACAACACACACACACAAACACACCCACATCATGGCTGTGCATTATTGCTGAGCTCAGGAGGATCACTCCACATGGTCCTGAAATGTGTGAGACAGCACAGGGTGTGTTTTGTTAGCATGATGGATGGACACTTTGAGAAGAGAGAGAAAGAAGACAGGAGGAGAAACAAATCAGTTGGCAGGAATCTACACACAGCCGTTATGCTACACCACTTGAGCGGCAACACCCACAGATGTAGGACCTTAATTTGATCAGTCTCTTGTTGCTGAGAATTTTCCCGCACAGGAAATGGGAAACGCTAGCTTGCAGTGGAATCCGAGGTTTAAAAAGACGTTCACTTTAAAATGCAAGACTTGATTTGCCCTGACGAAAAAATGTATCAACCCCTACAAAAATGTCCATAAATTATAATCCACGTAATAACACATTTTTGTTTGCTGCGGGGTTATTTTCTTGTTGTAGCAAACTGGCTCACATTAAGATCCTACATCTGTATTGTACCACGCACAGGGTTTCAGAGCTCCTCATAACTGATCTCAAAGTGTTCTCTGACACCATTGTGAGGCAAACTGAAAAGCTCAACCAAGGTTGGTTCTTTGTTAATAGTTACTGGTGAGTAATAGTTTATAACATTGAATCCAACACTGACTTTTGATGTATGGCATCCACCCCACAGCTTCAGGCTGCCACTATATCATAACCAGAGCCAGACTGCCAAACAAGCTTTTGGATCGTCAGAAGTGGAGAGGTCTTGTGTCTGCTTTTATGAGCCAGTACGAACAGAGAGGATATAAATAAGTATATCATAGTATGTGTTCCATTTGCAAATCTATTCCAAGGCTGTGTCCCAAATGGAACCCTACAGATGTAGGATCTTAATTGGATCACTCTTTTGTTGTTGAGCATTTTCCTGCACAACAGGAAATGCAAACGTAGTGCATTTGAGTTTTAAAAAGGATTCTAGAGTTTGTAATTTACACATCCGCTCAGACTTGATTTGCCCTAATGAAAAATATATCACCCCCTACAAAATGGTCCATGAATCCACATAATAATTAACATTTCCTGTTGGGGCAGGGTTATTTTCCTGCTGTAGCAAACAGGTTCAAATTAAGATTCTACATCTGTATTCCCTGTTGTCAAAAGTAGTGCACTGTATAGTGAATAGGGTGTCATTTAGGACTCATGCTATTTAAGTATTACAAGTATGCGTTCCGTTTAAAAATCCACTTTGAGCAATGCATTTCATCAGTGGACACTATCCATCAGTGTTTCCTCCATCAGAACACCCACGTCTGTTTCCTCCAAAACATTCATCTGGTTTACTCCATGTGCCAGGGTTTTGTGAATGACTCATAAATATGATAATAATGTTTGGCTCCAGATGTCACAGGAGACTGGTGGGTAATGGGGCTACACCGTGACCCTGCTGTGTGTGTGTACGCCCGTGCGTGTGTGTGTACACCTGTGTGTGTGTGTGTGTGTGTGTGTGTGCATACCATGCTGTGTATGATCTGGACAATGAGACTAGTCAGCCGGAGCTGTACAAGTCCCTCTATATACAACATTAGCATGTTCTGTATTTACTTAATACAGAACATGCTCCTAGGGACCTGGTACCTACACACACTCATCTGGCTCCCTGTCATCAGTGAGTAACAGTGGCAGCCACCAGACAAAACCCAGATTAAGGGATATGCTTGTTAGTTGGCGTATTAGATTTCAGTTATTCCTTAATTGGCGCAGGTGTCGGTTTGATTCCTGGTTGGGTTGAAGCAACTTTTTGGGTGGGTTTGATCCCCGGGGAGAGTCAGTCTTCTCTGTGGCCAATTAGCGATATCCTTGAAGACACTGAGGAGACCTGTACAGTATCTGATTCCCATGGCGAAGATTAACAAAGGAGAACCTTTAATGAGAGTAAAAGGTCAATCGCACAAAGGTGGTATGTGATATTGCAATATTAACTGTTCTCTTAGTTTGGTAAACACACTGCACATATGTTTGTATTGTCCCTCATTCCAATCATGCAAAATGAGAGAGAAGCATGAGCGGTTTTAAAAGCAAAGACTTCCAGGCTACACCAAGTCCATTGAGTGTTGAGGCACAATGGCCTATGGGAAGTGAGGAGTGAGAAAGAGACCGATTTAAATGATGACAGTCCCCCCGTTCAGGCTGCGTGTGGCAGAGAGAGGGGGATAGACCGAGAGAGGAGACCCCAGAGAGAAAGAGAGAGGCAGACGGAGACTCCCAAAGAGAGAGGTGTCATGGGAGGGAGGAGAGCACCGGTGTGTGCCACCTGCCTCTATCCAGGGTTCACTCACTGCTCCCTGTACCATTTGACACATCTGGTCATTAGCGCTCAGTTGGAGACGTACGTACACGGCGTCCCAGAGGCACGCTGCTCACCTTGGGAGGGCCTAGCTAGCCTGGCCCTGGCCTGTACGATACTGTATAGTACTAATGTGGCGTTACGGTCTAATCAAAGCTGAGTGGTATTGCCGTATCAGACCTCTCCAGAGACTCATCCAGCCTCATTACATTACTGCCTGTCTGTCCCCAACCTTGTGTGAAACCCCACACCTCCCAGCTTCCACCCATAGTTTTATATATCTCTGACATACTTTCCATTCAGCACACTGGCTGCCGTAGCTGCTGCAGCAACAGGAGCAGGGCAGGGCCAGAGTGATCCTCTGAGGACGAATTGTTCTGTTCTTTCTCACTCTCGCTCTCTCTTTCTGTGGCTCTCTCTCTCTCTCTCTCTTTCACTTTCCATCTCACTCCGCTTCTCTTTCTTTCTAAATCTGTCTCTTATTTTCTCTCCGTCTTCCGCTCTCTCTTTCCCTGCCTGTCTTTCTCGCTCTCTCCCACATCAGGAACCGAAGGGCGGGGCCAGAACGATCCTCTGAGGACAAACTATTCTACTCTCTCCGTGGTCCTCTTTCGCTCTCTCTCTCTCTCTCTCTTGCTCTCCCGCTCTCTTAGAAAGCTGTTTTGATATTTTCCCCGTTTACTTTCTCCTCTACGGGCATAAGTATTAATGTGGTTCTCGACCACAACATGATGCTCTTGCTCTGTACCATGACCACATTCAATCAATTGGACCGCACTATCACTATCACTCAGAGAAACATATGTAAAGGCATGGAGCAATGCCGAAGTCGGGGGTTCCCCGCAGTGAACACATACAGGGATCACAAAATGTATGCACTCCGTGCTGTAAGATGCCTAGGATAAATATGTTTGCTAAGTGGCATCTATTACATATTGTAGCAACGTCACAGTGTATTGCTGTGTTAGCCCCATGTAAACTTTCCTACTTTGGCCTCGGCTCTTTGGTAGCTGAAATAAAACAAAAGGAGAGTGGCTGAGTGGCGAGTCTGTACAGGGACCGGATTATTGATAAATATCTGTTAATGCCATGGCTTTCTGGGTAATGGGAGAAGCTGGGGTAGGAGGGGCAGGGGCCCAGTCAGAGCTGTGTTCAAACACTATTTGAAATGGTTTCAAATACTTTATCTGTGCTTGCCTGTTGCAATGGAACCAAATCGAAAAGTTGCACTCTACAAACCCCTACCATTAAAGCCCCAGGCAGGCTAAAGCAAATGCTCCAAAGCATTTAATTGATTTCAAATAACGTTTTCCAAAGCCGTGTAGCTGAGCTATGGGGCAGCGACCATGGTCCTCCATAGAAAACACTCTGCTCAGATCTGGAAGGCCACTAGAAGGCCGCCTGGTCTGGAATGTTGGGAATGGGGCAGATTCCTCAGAGGGGCTGTTAACTCCAGACTACCTCTCCTCCCTCCTTCCATCCCTTGTGATGACAACACTCGCCGCCCTGTAGACGTGCAGACAGAACCTTCCTGGCTTCACGTCCGGGGTGATGATCCTGATCTATAAGAACGAGCCCAAGACCCTGCATGGAAAGACACGTTTCATCACTGTACACATTCCAACAACCACACTGCCGCCACTTTAAGTGGAACAAGGGGCAATGTAGAAATGCATAATAGACAGTCGTGTGTGTGTGAGTTTGTGCGTGCGTGCAGGGGTGTGTTAGTGTGTGTAAGGGGAAATGTAGGAAATGTGTCCTCCTGCAAGTTCTGATACGCCAAACGAGGTGAACACGGAACCATAAATCCAGTTATTTGGTGTTTCCAACCCTCCTTACGGGTCTGTAAAATGTAACGTGTGATACATAAAGTGTTGAACTAGAAGCTTCAGTACATGGAGGTGGGTGACCTCAATTTGAAGTTGAAACTATTTCTGCGGCGTAACAAAGCCGTTGATGGTATTTCGAAAGCAATGTGACCCAGCGTTGAATTCCACAGACACGTCAAATTACAGCCCTGTGCTTGTGGAATGACTTTAACGTAACTGGATCGTAGACTTTGGGTGGAATTTTATACATTTTTGGGTGGAAATACCTTCCATGAGTGACATTACATAGAAACACATTTTTTTCTAGCCATTTTTGACTTTACCCAGATAAGCACCCCATTCCATAGAAGCCTTGTAGCAGTGGCAGCACATCTGAACTGTAGTGGTCTCAGATTGTATAACATTTTGTTAACAACATTCCTACTAGCTAATTGGAGTGGACTACATTTAAAATACCCAATTGGGGGACAACAGGATGACTTTGCAGGACATTCATGTGGCCTACTTGAATAAGACATAATATGCATTTGGATCTTCTTAAGATATACAAGACCATCTCTTATGAGCGTAGCACAACCACTACCCTGTCCAGTTGACCTATCACATTTGATTGAACAATAACCAGGAATAATACAATCAAGCCATTTTTCTTGAACACATATCACATCAGGTTTGATCCCTAAATCTAATGCATATTTCTTAAAACTCCTGACCGTTGGCTACAAGGCTTCTGGCGTTCCACTGAAGGATAACAAAAACCATAACTCTAATTATCATCATACTGAGACATTCCATCATTAGTATTATTAGGAGTCACCATATCAACAATCATGGCGACAGTAACATCTGTTTCTCCTAAAAACTCTGTTGCTGCTTCCACAATGCTCTTCAACTTGGCA
Organism: Oncorhynchus nerka; assembly: GCF_034236695.1. Classification (NCBI taxonomy): domain Eukaryota; kingdom Metazoa; phylum Chordata; class Actinopteri; order Salmoniformes; family Salmonidae; genus Oncorhynchus; species Oncorhynchus nerka. The sequence goes on from NC_088420.1 coordinate 55,609,883, forward strand.
TTTCTTCTTTCCAACAAACGCAGGCAGGTTTCTGAACAGATCTGGTATCTGTGTCTGGACCAACATAAGCAACATTTCTTACAATAGGTCAACCTATTCCAGGACTGTCCCTATTGTCTCCACCATTCTGCCTAATAGTTCCACCAATCTGTTTTGCAGCCTCTGCATTATAGATATTATGAGTGATTGTTTATCTTTGGGCCTCTCTAGCCTCTTTCTGCACCTGGTATCCACCAAATGCTGCTCTTTGTCCCCGCCCCACCCACGTTCCCCTCCACATTTGGCACATCTTTCTTTTTTTTCATTTGTAGAAAGCCGCTACATGTCCCATTCTTTGGCATTTAAAACACCTTATTAATGGAGGTGGGAAAAAGTCTCTAACAGTGAAAGCCAGGAGGCCCATCTGTACTTTCTTAAGTACAACCTTCTCAAACATGAATAATACTGACAGGCTTTCACTTCTCTGCCCCTCTTTCTTACTGAACAGCCTTTTGGCTTCAACCAGTATGCCCCCCTCTACATTTTATTTTATATAATATATGCACATAGATAGTGGAACCCCAGAAATGATCCCCCTCAGCCAAGCCGAAGCTCCAGGGAAATGACTTGTGATTTTCTTCCTATTGAGAGTTTTCATTGTCAGAATCTGCCCTTCCTGAACATGGTCAGCACAGAATATTAACAGTCTACCATTACCGATGAACCAGGCTAGTGTGATTTCCCGATCTCTTTCTTAACTGCATTGGTTAATCAAATAGGGTGTAGATGAGGCCCCGTGGTCACATCAAACAGGATTACAACTTTCCACTCGGACACATCATTACTTTGGTTTTTCACTACCTTCACCCTCTTCACGTTCTCAACACAAGAAGTCCCACTGCTGTCCGCAGCGCTTATAGCAGGGCCATTCTTTTTTATTTTCATTTTCACCACAGACCATCCAGGTCCATGACTTTCATCATCCCATCCATACCATCAGAGCTATCATCCATGTCGACCACAGTGCAGCACAGCTGTTGCTGAAACCACCTGCCACAATATAGAACGATGGATTCTATTTCGCTTCCTTGTTTGAAATCGAACCTCGCGCGTCCAACCTTACACAGATTATTCGCCAAAGCCTACGCAGTATTCTAACTGGCTTCTCCAAGTTTAGCTGGGATTTTATTTTAGCCCGGAGGGATTTGAGAAATGTGATTGGTTGATGATAGGCCTATGACATTGGCCTACTTCTCGTCTTGCGCTGTGACGAATATCAGATCTTAACAACGATTGGAGAAGTGTTAACCAGTACCACATCCTTATCCTTATCATATCCTCATCCTTATCCTTATCACATCCTCATCCTCATCCTTATCACATCCTTATCCTTATCACATCCTCATCCTTATCACATCCTCATCCTTATCCTTATCACATCCTCATCCTTATCACATCCACATATAAATCCTTATGATTTATATATTTTCCTGAGTGGCGCAGTACTCTAAGGCACTGCATCTCAGCGCTAGAGGCGTCACTACAGACACCCTGGTTTGAATCCAGGCTGTATCACAACCGGCCGTGATTGGGAGTCCCATAGTGCAGGGCACAATCGGCTCAGCGTCACCCGGGTTTGGCCGGTGTAGGCCGTCATTGTAAATAAGAATTTGTTCTTAAGGTTTGGCCGGTGTAGGCCGTCATTGTAAATAAGAATTTGTTCTTAAGGTTTGGCCGGTGTAGGCCGTCATTGTAAATAAGAATTTGTTCTTAACTGACTTGCCTAGTTAAATTAATAAATATAAAAATATATATATATATATATTTTTAAATAAGCGCAACATGACTGCAACAGACAGGTTGGAATGTCTAACTGCAGGACATAATTGTTTGGTTCTGGAGGTCAGGGCCCTGGACACGTGCCCATATTGAAGTTGACTTGGAGTCACGCAATGAAATGGTGTGCGGTCATCCCACTATGACTCGGGAAACCATGCAGGATATTAGGCTACAGATGAAATGAGTTACGATGAACTTCACAGGGTGGTGAAAGTGCACCGTGATCTTGATGCTCCTTTCAAACAAAAACCAAAAGGTGTTATCCTGGTGACCGATGCTTAACGGACAAATACAAATATTCTGGTGACATGGTGATCGATGCTTAAACTGTTGTTGGACAAATACAAATATTCTTGCTCATATCTGTAGTACTGTCATCATAAAGACTTGCCTAATCGCACTGCATCTGCGAGCTGTTGGCTAGAGCGCACGTGCCTAGACCAGAGTAGGAACATTTGCAACAGTTTTTTTTTTGTGATAAAACTATTGGTAGAGTTTTGGTGGTATCAGACATCCAGTAGACATACACAGTGCTGACTACACATTTATATGTGAGAGTAAAAAAAGCATATTTGTCTTTCCCCAGACCCCCCCGCCTGGCTGGGGGCCATTCCGACGGGGGGGCTTCCGACTTGGGTCTTCTGGGATAGGGGAAGCATTGTGTGTCACCAGGTTAGGAAAGGAGGAGAGGTGTAGGACGGCATGATCCCCTGGTCCCAGGTTGTCTACCACGGCACGTAGAGCGCTAGATATTACCAGGCTGAAAGCCCCAAAGCTGGATGAAGATCAAAAGGGAAATATGTTAATGTTGGAGGTTGGAGCAGCACCTTAGACCATTTTAACACTGTGTGTTTGACTGTTGTCTGTGAAAGTGCCTGATAATATGGGGAACTGTGGAATATATCAATGTGCAAAGAATTTTTTGAAGATACTGTATTTTCTTCATATTGGGAAAGTGTGGCGCTGTCAATGGCAAACTCTCCAACCACTCCTTCCCAGCACCACATACATATTTCTTCAACATGATTTTTTATAATCTTGTCATATATTTGACTACATTGCTCTGGCAAAGACTCTCCGTGATGCGATATGGCCTTCAGGGAAGCGGATACTAACTGAATATGTATACTCCCTCCAAGTTACACTGAAAAATCAAAGGGAGGCACTCATTCCATTCGAAAATATGTTAAGTCACTTTCAACGGTGCAGCACAGCAGAAATGTCTGTTGGGGGGAGCATGTTGAAGACTGATTGCAGACAGGAGTGAGGATTCCAGGAAAACCCATTAATTTAGAATGACTGTTGAAAGGTTCTCCTTTGAGCCTGCAAAACTGGCAAAAGAGAGGAGAACCAGAGTTCCTCCGATAGACCTACTCTATATGAAGTGGGAGAACCACAACTAGCAGCAATCCTGGCACAACTATGCTGCATGTTGTAGCTGTCGCGTTTCAGTAGCAGTCTATGGCTACTTCAACAAGCTGAAACCAAAATCCAATTATAGACCACAAAGGCCAAAGTGTAACAAATCAATTAATTGCCTGGCATCATGCTACATGTTGGACCAAAAGGGCCAAATTTGCCTATTGTTGTTGTACTTCATCCAGAAACACAAGAATCTATTACTCCGCTGTTTCCATGGGTTTTATTTGAGATAATTGAGTGAAAATCAATCAAGCCCGTTCCCCCATTGTATCTCCTCCAACACAGCATTAGCCTTGTTTGTTTCAGTAATGTGCTCCCATTTGTCATTCTGTGTGACAAGCACTCCAGCCCAACAACAAACCAAGTCAGTCAACTGGCTGAAAGCTGAAAGCCCTGCAGGCCTTTTGGGGCTTTGGCTCGGGGCAGTGTGTTCTAATTGGTCAGACCAGTGTTTGAGCTGTGGAGAAAAGCCAGGTGACTGGTGGACTGGCAACATACAGCTGCTTGGCTCAGGCTGCCCTGGTCATTTGTTTGTCTTCCTGCCTTTGGTTTGTGCTAGAGATTTCCTGTGTAAACTCACGCAGCAACAAGATCCTTCTCTTTGGAAGAAGAAGCCCCTCAATTATGTTTGGATCGAGAATCGTAATACAAATGTATTTTCTCTCTTGCTTGGATTCTCTCTCTCCGTTGCTTGGACTCTCTCTCTCTCTCTCTCTCTATGTACAGTACATATCTTGTTCTCTCTCTCCATTTTCTCAGTGAGCACTGTCCCAGAACAAAACACAATTTACTGACTGTAATGTCTCGGATGTAATTGCACATCAGACACCCCTTCAGAGAACGTAATGTCATAATGTCAACTCGAGGTTAGCTACATTCTAATTATTTCAAGACATTTCATCAGATAAGCTATGATAGAATACTATATATTCTGCATTTAAAAATCTTGTGTGTTAAACGCACAAAATGCTGTGCGAGTGGAAGCAAAACGATGTCAACACAATAAAATGAATGAAGCGGACCATCTTGACTAAACGGGCTGGACAACACAGGTCCATGCTCACCCTTCCTGTACAGAGACTGAGTCAACATACAGCCACAAATAAAAAGGAGAGCAAATGGAGAGAAGTCCCTTGTTAAAGACCATACTAACGCCACAGCAAATACCCTACCTAACCCGGCAACCAGAGGCATTCCCACCACCAAGTTAATAACCAAGTGTGCTCATCTACCCTAACTGTCAGATTAGAATAATCAAATGGAGCTTCTAAACCAGGTGAAAACAACCACAGTGCACGGTAACAGGTTGATGTTCTCATCTGTTTATTGTTACGGTATGCACTATGCAATATATAATATAGTTGTACAGCAGAGGGGAGATTCAGTGTTGATGAATGCTCCATTCCCACCACCACTGTATCCAGACTGAATCCATTGTTGCAGGCTTGACTTTAAGGCACGATGAAGCTCAGCTATTGTCGTAGCTAGACTCACACTGGAAACTTTCTCTCAATGAATAATGGAAACAGAGAGAGAGAGAGAGAGAGAGAGCGATAGAGAGCTCTTTGCTTGAAGGGCAAAGCCTGCCCAGTGACATAGAGAGAGGGAGAGAGTAGCATAGTCACCGAGTTCTTATTGAGGGCTTGTGTCTGAGGCTCAGAGCTCCAACAGGAAGTGTTCCTGAGGAAAACGATATCTTCCCTCTAATTGGACCAGGTTTGCTGGAAAGAGAGAGAGAGAATAATCTCTGCGTGGGACTGCCCTAAAGCTCCCAATCTTGTTAAAAGGATTAAAGATTTAGCCCAATAAAAGTGTTCACTTCTGTTCTGTCACAGAACCCAACAAACACAATACACAGCTGCAATGGAAAGTGTTTTTTTCCTCAAATGAAATGATGCCTCTCCATAGCGCTGTCCACTCACTGATCAAGTCTTTTCAAAACCAGCCGTATATATTGGAACTGCTTAGCTTGGATATGAGTGATGGCTTAACTTGTCAAAGTGGTCCCATTGAAATTATTTGGGCTGTTGGAGCTATTGCAATGGAGCATTTTAGTCCAAGGCTTAATTTGTTTATGTGAAACCCTGTATGTAGCGGTGAAGAAGTCTCGCCGACATTCACACACCGTGAAACACTGCAAACTATGTAAGCCATCCTAATGGTTGACAGCCCAGTGATGCTGCGTTGTGAGAGCCTTTTTTTTTACAACACTGCCATAAATATCGCATTAAATAAGCCAAAGATAAGCATTAAGAGAGGGACAAGATAAATGTTAGGAAAAAGGGTATGACATTCTGATCGAACCCGTCGTAGAGTTTGACATTCTGGTCGAACCCGTCGTAGAGTTTGACATTCTGGTCGAACCCGTCGTAGAGTTTGACATTCTGGTCGAACCCGTCGTAGAGTTTGACATTCTGGTCGAACCCGTCGTAGAGTTTGACATTCTGGTCGAACCCGTCGTAGAGTTTGACATTCTGGTCGAACCCGTCGTAGAGTTTGACATTCTGGTCGAACCCGTCGTAGAGTTTGACATTCTGGTCGAACCCGTCGTAGAGTTTGACATTCTGGTCGAACCCGTCGTAGAGTTTGACATTCTGGTCGAACCCGTCGTAGAGTTTGACATTCTGGTCGAACCCATCGTAGAGCGTTAGGGCAGTTGTAAATCATATGGTATCTTCTTCAGTGACCTTTCTGGAGACAGCATGCATGGCCAAGCAACACAGAACATTAAGAGGATCTGCGTGACTAATTTACAACCTTCACTGGTCGAACTCAAGATACTGTAGAAATAATAGTTATGTGGAACTTGTTCCACTGTTTGTTTATTTACCTCCCAGTCCACGCTAAAATACTTTGAACATGGTTGGGTGGAGCTCTTTAGTATGTCTCACTGTTGTTTTTCAGAGGAAGAGAAATGGGGAAAAGAAACACACAGAGAAAATATATTTCATTGAAGTGCAACGCCATGGAGAAATAGGCTACACATCCATCTGGTCCAGATGAAATCTGTCAGAGCGATGCACTCCCGCCATTGAACTCTGCAAACTGTGTGTGCACACTGGTCGAGATTGATTGACAGGTTTCGGCTTGCAGAACCTGGTCTCACTTATGATGCTTTCACACGGGCCGAGACGTGACGGTCAGTGGGTCATGACCTGGGTCAAACAATGACGGAGCTCCTTATTCCAATGTTAGGGTCAAAGGTCCTCCAATCAGAATCATCCATTTGTCACACGTATAATACACATCTAGCTTTTAGCTTTGATGTCCCATTTTGGAAAAGCGATGTGGTCACAAAGACCTTAATGCTGACCTAACGTTTGACCTTTTGGGCGTTATTTTAGAGTCAGCCTAGCTCCAGTCATTTTGGTGTATGCTAAGTGATAACAATCAATGATAACATATTGCACTTATGCAGTGCTTTTGCAGATGCTAGTCAAGGGGGTGGAGAATGCTGGAAAAGGATGGGCAGTAGTGGGTGTGAGTTCACTTACCAAGAAAGAACTGTCCTGCGGGTTTCATAAGAGAGAGAGGGAGAGAGAGAGGAAGATTATTTTTTAACTTAATTGCAGGCCAATTCATAGATTTAACGATTTAATCAAATAAACAGCCTACATTTCGAATAACAAACACCCTGGAAGAGCCCCAGTAAATGGAAACAGGGTAAACTCGCGGTTAAACCTTCAATGTTTTCCAGACTACCAAGAATTCCATCCGTTTCTCTCTCTCTCTCTAGAATTGGTGGGGGTTGCTTGTTTAAGCCAATTGGCAGAGAGCAACGCTAATGTCATATCGGTGTTGGTCGTGAGCTGAGATCATTACGAACCGGAGATACGGTGACATTCGTAGGTGAACTTTACAAAGTAGACCCTTCACTCGTTTTGCCTACAACATGCAGTCGCCAACATTTGGACGAATCTAACCGCTCAAGTTCGGGACAAGTCTACCGGACAGCGGTGCGCTTTCTGGACATTTCATCCTATGCCAATGCGACGTAACGTGAATCGTTTCTACAACTCCAGGAATATTGGTTCTGAACTCTTTGGGGGTAAGGGTACCATTTATATTGCGTCCTTGTATCAGTGTATTTCAAGTATCAAATGATCGCCTATAGATGGCATAATGGCAACTGTTTTTATATTGCAATGTCGTTGAACTTTTAAGAGCCTGAATTGAGCTCCCCGGTTGAAATGTGTTTATTTAATTATTTATCACGAGTAGCATCGCTTTATTAGGCTGTACACAAGAACCATTGGGCAATTTTTCCTCTAGAGAAGTGCATTTTCGATCAGATGCTCTATCATATTTAAATGCACTGCTGTTGGCTATGCACGCTTGCCGGGCATTTTTTTTTTTAGCAAGGGTCTGAGCGAGGGCTTTCTATATATATCCTATTTTACATATCAGATATGTCATTCATAATGTTTTCAGAATCCCCATGGTCTGTTAATCATTATGAATGCTTTCCAGAATTGAAATAGTCTAGCCTAACCGTTTAATAAGATCACAAATACTTTCCTTCTCAGCGATGGTCTTAGGAACAAACCCTTTCTGTATGTACTTGTGGCTATGCGGTCTAAAATATAGTGTGTGTATGTGTCGAGGTGTGGAGGCCCCCTGGGTTCCAGATGTATGGACTCAGCTGTTGCCTGTCACTTTCGTGACAACTGCTCGGCCAGGCACTGTGGCCGCTGCTGCGCTGTCTATCTGTCTCTCCTTGCGCAATTCCATCCCCGACTCGAAGCGAGCCGCCGTGCGCGCTGCTCAACTAGTGAAGGGAGATTGTGTTCGCGCTCTGTTCACAGTGTCACTTTTCAGTCCTTTTCTGTCGTTTCGTGTGTTTGACATTCTTGGTGGATGGATATACTGTTAAACTAGACTCTCTCAATGAGGGAATGCTGACACACGCACACACTCATCACAATATTTTATGGTAGCCAAAGGCACCAACACATGGACGTTTATGTTGTATTTAATTGACAAAAGCATTCCTGAAATAATATTTGCTCCCAACGGGAGACAGTCAACATCAACATAAGCCACTAAGCCCTGTATGTATGCTCTCTCTGGAGGTGTGTAGTGTATGGAGCCTAGTGTGGCTCTGTGGCAATCCCTGGGTTCAGTTTCTGCCAGAGGGAGAGCAGGACGACACACGCACGCACGTGTGGGCAAGCACACTGACATGAACGGACCCAGGCAGACTGGCTTGAAATCTGTCACTGTGACCACAGCTGGTAGGCTGCATGGGGGAAAGAAAAACACAGATAGCTTTATTGGCATGGGAAACGTGTTTACATTGCCAAAAAAAATAAGTGAAATAGATAAAAAACAAAAGTCAAATGAACCATCAGAAATGAACACTAAACATTACATTCACATAAGTTTCAAAATAAGAGAGACATTTCAAATGTCATATTATGGCTATGTACCGTCTCTCACTCTCTCGATCCATCTGCTGATCCTAGCACAGCCCTGTTTAAACCCTGTCAGCTCGGAGAGGTGAGAAAACACGGACCAGTTCTCACACTTCAGATTGGTGTCTCACAGTGTTTATGCATGAGCAGTTTTTTTAACTGAAGGTCTTATTGGACACTTGGTCAGTCAGTGATGGGGTACAATCCATTTGGGGTTGAGTTAGTGTAATCTCTGTCCATGTGAAAGTTATTAGTGAATCTGAGAGCAGAAACATGTGTGTTTGAAACACTATGGCATGCTGTGTGTGTGTGTGTGCATGCGCGTGTGCATGTATGTGTTTCTTGGGTAAAATAGGCAGGGAGGGCTCAGAGCAGAAATCAAGGTAGGGGTGTCACCTAGTGGCCAGAAGAGCCACTCACTGCTTTGGTTGGCAGCTTTTTGGTCAGCTCATCAATGGCATTTAACTATGACATAACTACACTGAACAAAAATATGTCTTAGGTCAGTTAGGATCACCAATTTATTTTAAGAATGTGAAATGTCAGAAATGATGTCTTGAGATGTTGCTGCAATATATCCACATCATTTTCCTACCTCATGATGCCATCTATTTTGTGAAGTGCACCAGTCCCTCTTGCAGCAAAGCACCCCCACAACATGATGCTGCCACCCCCGTGCTTCATGGTTGGGATGGTGTTCTTCGGCTTGCAAGCCTCCCCCTTTTTCCTCCAAACATAACGATGGGCATTATGGAATTTTCCAAGTTGTTTAAAAGGCACAGTGTGTAAACTTCTGACCCACTGGAATTGTGATACAGTGAATTATAAGTGAAATAATCTGTCTGTAAACAATTGTTGGAAAAATTACTTGTGTCATGCACAAAGTATATGTCCTAACCGACTTGCCAAAACTATAGTTTGTTATTAACAAGACATTTGTGGAGTGGTTGAAAAACAAGTTTTAATGACTCCAACCTAAGTGTATGTAAACCTCCGACTTCAACTGTAACACCATACACCAACGAATGTTTTTGTGATTTCCTGTGATATAATATTCAAAGTTGCTTATTTATATATGAAGTATTCAATACATTTCCTCACAAGCACATCTCTTTAGGCCTAGACTGAACAGCAGTGTTCATTTAGCTGTTTAGATCATCTAGGAGGAGAAATTAAATCTGTAGAAACAATGGTTTGCAGAGGGTGCAAATCCTCTCATGAATATGTCGTTATTTATGGAGAAAAGATGAACTAAGAAAAGGCCCAGGAAAGGGTTTCTGGACCAGCCCCAAAAACGTCTAGTAATGTTTGAATGTCTCATTTTGGAAGATTTAGCTGAATACCATGAATGTATTTATTTTTTTCATTTTTTCCATCTAATATGAATCAGAATATAATCCAAGAAGGAAAATAAAAGTTTGGGTTTGGTATAAATTCTCATGGACATGGCCTTGGAAACATTGTAGATGCACCATGGCAAACTGAGTGCCAGCTCAATAAATGATAAGTTTGTAGAATAGATGGTTCTTCATTAGATTTTTATATGCAGCAGTGTATTGTTCAGTCCTCACAGGATCAGGATTGTGTAGTTTATAACCCTGCCTGCTTATTCTCATACGAATACCCCAAATTACAGTATATTAGGCTGGTCCCAGATCTGTTTGTACATTATTGGCCTATATAGCCAACTCCTATGATCTTTATTAATCGCCTGGTCCCATATCTGTTGGCGCAGTATAACCAATTCTTAATGTTGTTGTCAATGCCAGTAGGAGTTGGCTATACAGCACAAACAGATCTGGGACCAGGCTACTCAACTCAAGTAGACCTTTCATCCTGTGAAAGTGACTGGTTCCATAACATTAGTGCTGTGGTGTGCCAGTGCATTAGTGTGTCATCAGCTAGAGGTGTGGAGAACTGAGGACTGATCACAGACATGAATCCAATCTTAGACATAAAGTCAGACACGTCGGCGTGTGTGTGTGCGACAGACCCACAGAAAAGTTTGTTTGTGTGTGTGTGGGTGCGAGTGTGCTGCTCACGTGTGTGTGTGTGTGTGTGTGTGCGGCAGCCGTCTAGCCGAGTGCGAAAGAGCAGAAATGTAAAGCCCCGGTGCCTGTATGTGTATACGTTTCCTCTGTTGATTTAATACCCCTAGCAGTGAAATGTACACAGAGCTGTGTTTGTGCAGGACTGAATGAATCACCCTCACGTCCGTGTAAATCGCTCTCAAGCCAAACACTCTGGCACTGGGCTGGCAGGCTTTTATCCCCAGACAGAGTGTGTGTGTCTGTGTGTGTGGGCTCGGCCAGCTCTCTGCATGCCTGTCGAATGGCCTAAAAGCAGTAGGGTATTTCCATGTAAAAATCCCCATGAGCACTAACATGTGAAGTTCATAGGTTCATCACATTTGGTGTCAAATGAAAGCTGAGAGTCAATATTTTTGAGATAGTAAGCCATATATATATATATATAAGTTGTTCAACCATTTTCCATCCAAAAAATGTGTAATACGCAATGGCTTTGATTTCTGGTAAAACATATGGAAAATTGGTCTTCGATAAACATCTAGCAGAAAACGTCTTAAAAAGGTAGAAATACATCAAAACACAATAATGTTGAAGACTCTTGCCAGCTAATATCAACATTTACATTTAGCTTGGGAGAAATGATTTGCCGTCTTTAAGTTGAATAAATATTGCCTAGTGTCTTGTCATTCTGTTACCTAAACCCCACATATGTTTAAGATATATTCCAAATGTCTCTCCCTCATGAAGAGAAAGGATAACGCAAGTTCACAGAAGTAACAAGTAAAGGGAGACCTACCAATTAGTTATAGTGTTTTTACTGATAACAATTTGGTTTAGGATTTATTAAATGATTAAAAATGCATCATTCTGTAGCCAAATCATAACGGTTTTCTTTCTCTTTCTGTTGCATGGTGGTCAAAGCAAGAGTGTGAAAACAGTCTGGACAACCCCTCCCTCTCTCTCTCTCTCTCTCTCTCTCCCTGTCCCTTCTCTCTCTCCAGTTCATGTAATCTCTTATTTTGGAAAGAGGGACCATCAACAGGGAAGAGAAAGGAGGTACTAGATAGAGCAGCAATATTTAGATGTTGACTCGTCATTTATTTATTTTAGTCTTAAACAACATTATTCATTTTAAAAATGGTGCAAAACCTTGTCAAATGTGAAAGAAATGCAGAGGTCCGGATCCCGGTGTCCTCATAATGTAGCTACGGCCCTGAGAGAGAGAGAGCGATAGGCTGTGAGCTGTGGGGAATAACCCAGTATTTCATGGCCAGACTAGGGAGAGGTGGAAGTCAAACCATGGCAGTCAATACTGCAGAGTGACTGCAGAGCCCATCGGTGGCCTCGGCCATATACAGTTTGTGGTAGGATGGCGGGGAGCTGAATGAATTGTGACTTGTTTAAAACGCTGGTGGTCCCTACACACACGGTCACTCACAAACTCACTCCATGTAAACTGCTTGAGTTATCATTTTTAGGGCAGTGCAGCCAGAGTGTGCTCGTTCGAAGAGAGGCGATTAAAGATACACTATTATCACCGATCTTCTGTAGTAGTTTAATCACAGGTTTGTTTCATGTTTTGTTTGTGTTGAAGATGTTCTACTTTAACTTTGAACTCAAACAGTTACACTAACACAAGGTCCTCTATAGGAGTTTTATCATAAATGTATGTTTTCTTTGCGTTTCTTTCTCAAACTTTCATCTCCCAACCTGCTAAAGCTAAGGCCATGTGAGATCTGCCTGCCTAAGCTGTTCCCCACATTAAATTGACATGCTTAGCATTTTTGTAAAGTGATTAAAGGTAGTTAGTGATTTAGCACTTCCAGACACAACTCTGTTTATTAGGAGTTGCAGGATGATGTGGGGGGAAAAAAAGAGACCTGGCACACACATTGGAGTTTTATGCCCTACCAGATCTGTGGTGCTCTAACCACACACACACACACACACACACACACACAAAGTTTAATGCCTTACCAGATCATCTGTTGCTGCTAGAACCACACACCCAGCGTAATTGTGGGTATAAACATCAGACCACCACGATGATGAAAGTCATACTCCAGCCCACACACACATATTTCATTATTTCCCTATACATACTCAAGATGGACAGCACTGAGGGTGGAATCTTAACCCTTTGACGCGTACAATCATGTATTTGTGATCATTGTTGAGTGGTCCCTGCAGCGTACGATCTCAAATATGTGATTGGAGCAGTAACAATGGAACGTATGACGTAGCAAACACATCTAAAACACCATTGTTGTCTGAACAGCATTTTTATATATTTTTGTACTGATGGAAAATAAAGGTCTTAACTTTATTCCTCAATTTCACCTTTTATTGTAAAAGATAAAAGCGAACTTCATCATCCAAGCATCACACGGAACACATCCACAGCCAAACTCATTCCATAATCCAATTTAAATAACAAAACATAAGTTAGCGACCTAACAGCGAGACTAGTTTACAATGTACCACATCTCTGGTGAGCACAAGAGACTAATGTAATGTTGTTTAGAAAAGAAATGCGTGTCAGCTAAGCTAACAGCAGCTAAATTCTTCATGATGGCAGCCATGTTTGTTTATGTTTGACTTGGCGAAAACTCCCTAGTCCCAGAATGCGATTCACTATAAAACGCAAATAAACAAAGTCAAAGATGGCTGCGCTCATTGCCTGAAAATATTAACTTAGTTTTGCCACTTTTTAGCATATTACAAAGCGTCAATGTACTTGCTACATTGTATACAAGAACCGGAGCACATGACTTGACAAGTCGTTTACTGTTTTTGACAAATCACAAAGCAAATACATTTTTTCACCTCGCAGATCATCACACCAAATACAAGCCTACTGCCTAGCCTAACTGTAGTGCGAAAGATAAACAGGGATGAAAACATTTTAGGGGTTTGTTGTGTGTGTGTGTGTGTGTGTGTGGGGGGGTAATTTCATTTGTGGGGTTTTTCAAGTCCATAGGGGGTAGAAATGGGGAATGTATCGGAGGGGGATATGATGCAGGAAATATTACTATGATGGGGGATTTATCAATAAATGGAGGGCAAACACAAGAGAAGTTTATATGCTAAATAAAAATACAACCCCTGGAAAGGGTGGTCTGAGCTGGCAACCCTGAGGTACCAAAGTTACAAGCTGATGCCGCTTTCAAAACAACTGGGAAATCTCGACTTCAGTGCATTCAAGACAACTGGCAACTGGAAGAAACGGTCATCCAACTCGGATTCCAACTCGGGAACTCTGGCCTCTTTCTACAGCTCTGACTTTCCGACCTGAAGATCATTGACGTCATGATTTTACCAAGTTTCTTTCAGAGTTCACAGTTGTCTTGAAAGCACCATAAGTCATTAGAGTGAACTATCCCTTGTTATAACATCTTTGGTCTGACAGACGCTTACGTGACAACCCGGCCCGCCACAAGAGTCGCTAGTGCGCGATGGGACAAGAACATCCCTGCCGACCAAACCCTCCCCTAACCCAGATGCCGCTGGGCCAATTGTGCACCGCCCCATGGGTCTCCCGGGTCGCGGCCAGCCATGACAGAGCCTGGACTCAAACCAGGATCTCTAGTGGCACAGCTAGCACTGTGATGCAGTGCCTTAGACCGCTGCGCTAGTCGGGAGGCCCATCAAAAAAGCATCTTACACACATCACATATGTGTCCATTAAAATCTATTCAATAATCGGAATGCATGATTTGTCACCAGTACTTGAAAACATGTGAATAAAAGAGTAAATGCATTATGAAGAAATTATGCAGAAACGACAACACGATATACAGAAAATAAGGCACAAACTCTGATAGGAATACACACAATTTGTAGGGAAAACAATCAGGAAGGCAATGCGGGAGCCAGCCAGAAAATGTGCTGGGGCAAAACGTTGTTCTGTTCTGACTAGAGATGTGCAATGTCTTCATACTTGATCTGGGGAAACACTAGGGAAGTGTTTGGACTCTCATTGAAGAGAGAAGTTTGTCAGGCTCAGTAAAGCCTCAAACATAAATTGTATGCAACAGTGAAATGGGCTACTTCTTATGTGAATTATTGAGGAGGCGGAACACACCTCAATTCAAACTGTTGTTAGAAAATAAAACTTTGAAAAGATTTTCGAACAAGTTAAAACAGCCTATAGATAATTAGCAGGCAGCTTGCCTTGCTTTAACTTCTTATGGACGGTAAGCGTCCCACCTGGCCAACATCCGGTGAAATTGCAAAGTGCTAAATTCAAACTACAGAATTATAAATATTTAACTTTCATAAAATCACAAGTGTAATACATCAAAATAAAGTTTAACTTCTTGTTAATCCAGCCACTGTGTCAGATTTCAAAAAGGCTTTATGGCGAAAGCACACCATGCGATTATCTGAGGACAGCGCCCCGCATACAAAAGTATGAAAAACATATTTCAACCAGGCAGGTGCGCCACCAAAGTCAGAATTAGCGATATAATAAATGCCTTACCTTTGATGATCTTCTGTTGGCACTCCAAAAGGTCCCAGATACATCACAAATGGTCCTCTTGTTCGATAATGTCCTCCTTTATATCTATAAAAACTCAGTTTAGCTGACGGGCTTCAGTCAATAATCCACCATAATCCACCAAAATGCATACAAAATGAAAACGTTACTAATACATTTTTTCAAACAACGTTTATAATCAAACCTTAGGTACACTAATACGTAAATAAACAATACAATTTAAGTCGGAGAATCGTTATTGTCTTTACCGGAGAAAAATACCAAAGACCGCGCTCTCTTCCACGCGCTTGGAAACACTACAGCCAAAATGGGAGCCACCTAGAAAAACGTTAAATTTTTTCCAAAAACCAGCCTGAAACTCTTTCTAAAGACGTTTGACAGTTAGTGGAAGCCCTAGGAACTGCAATCTGGGAGGATTTTGCCTTGTAATAAAAGTGTCAGCCATTGAAAACAGTGGAAGGCTAAAACATTTTTTGGGAGGGATGGTTTGTCCTCAGGGTTTCTCCTGCCATATCAGTTCTGTTCTATACATCATTTTAACAGTTTTAGAAACTTTAGAATGTTTTCTGTCCAAATGAACCAATTATATGCATATCCTTGCTTCTGGGCCTGAGTAACCGGCAGTTTACTTTGGGCACGCTTTTCATCCGGATGTGAAAATACTGCCCTCTACCCAAGAGAGGTTAAGGGCAGGGCTGGTAACTGTCCTGTTGCATAACAATCACATGTTGGAACAGTGAGCGCATTCTGCCATCACGCACATGAAAAAACTCACGTTGGGGCAACGGTATGAGAGATTTGGAACTCAAATGTGAAAATGTTAACCTGATATGCGCACACTTAAGTTGATGATAGCATAAATCATGTGTTGATTGCAATGGAGCATTTGCGCATAAACTTAGATGGAAAGTTGGTCCTGTCCAACCTGATCCAGACACAGACTACACACTTAGCACCGTTTTGTCTATCTAGAACATTAAATGGTCCTTTGGCTGTCCCCAGGGGAACCCTACGAAGAACACTTTTTGGTTGCAGGTAGAAGAACCCTTTTGGTTCTAGGTAGAACCCTTTTTTGGTTCAATGTAGAGATTTTTCTACACAGGGTTCTACATGGAACCCAAAAGGGTTCTCCTATGGGGACAGCCGAAGAACCTTTTTGGAACCCTTTTTTCTAAGAGTGTACTAGCCCCATAGGAGGGCCTGTTTTTCCCTTCTCCTCATCTACAGGGTTCCGAGTCTTACGTGGCCATCCTTACAAATCTTGTCTTGGTATGTGAGAAGCCTGGGCTTCAGAGGTTATGGGGTTCCTGCTAGTAATCACAGTAGCATCACAAGGATAGGAGAGGAGAAAAGAAAACATCACCCTGAGACATAGTCATTAAAGAACACAGCTTATTTACCTGGACCCCAACAGGAAAGTAATCTAGAGCATTCTGTCCCTGCCGGACCCCTGGCTGGAAGTATGCAAAACACTCTTCCCCTCCCCTGGTTCTTCCTGTGTTTCTCATTCCAGACCCGCCGGCCTGTAGTCCAGCCCCCAGTCTGTTTTCACTGTCAGGAGAGGTCATGCCAGGGAGAATTGATGATATGGAAAAGGTCAGGTATTTAATGGATTCTATTGGGTGTGGGGGTTTATACATGCTGCAGTGAATGTATTTTCTGGGATTTACTAGGATGCGAGCTCTAGTAGACAATACAATACTTTTATCTAGAATTTGGGTGTTATTAGAACTTATGTGAGACATTCATTTTGCCTATAGGCCTAAAGTAAGTGTTGATGAGGTGTCTTCAGTGGCTGGTAACATACATAGTGGTCTGGTCACATTGTCATTATTTAGCTAAAACGCATAACCACAAATGCCAAAAATGGTAAGGCATAGAATGGAATGATATTCAGTCACTCTCAATGGTTTTGAGAAAGAATCATTAGATTAAAGCCCGAAAATGAGCAGACTCAGATAAATTCTCCTTCTTCAAGATTTAAAGCGGCCTCTTCTCATGCATTCCTCCAAGGTCTAATACTGCTACTCATGTGAGATCATCTCTATCTCCTGGTCCAGAGATAATTCTCTAGTGTGATCTTCAAGCACACGCCTGCTGATAGCCTCAAGTGTGTGTGTGTGTCTAGCCTCCAGCGCCAGAAGGCCATAGCATGCTTATATAGCCACTTGACCTCATTCACAATTCTCCATGTGAACCTCTGAATTAGATTACAGTCCAGAAGTGTGGTTCACTGATGTGTGTTGTGTGGATAAACAAACACAGAACAGTAGTGACTGAGGAGAGGTTCTCCCAGGCCCTGCACGGGAGGAGAAGATGAATGATACAAAGACAGAAAACTGTCCCTTACTTCCTTCCTTAATGTCTTGCATGGTCCCATATCCTCCTCATGACATAAGTGAGTTCTCTATCTCTCACTGCACATCGATTAAGTAGCGTGCTCTCTCACTTTCTTTCTGTTACGGGTCATTTCCTCCCGAATCAAAGAGCATGACACCATTGAGGGTGTCAGCTGATCCAGGGTGAGAGCGACGGTATAGTCCATCCCCTCCCTGCCTTCCCCTTCAAAGTAGTTGACGGACAGAAATGTGATGAGATGGAACAAGGGAAGGCCTGTGTAAGATCTCGCGCTCTCTCTCTCTCTCTCTGAATTATCAATAGCAGCCCATTCAGGGCTCCCTAACACTTGTTGTGGAGCGAACATCTTGCCTTCCAGTTGATCATTTATGCAGGACATGAATCATCTCATTGCAGTAGGCTTCATCCTCCACGTGTATTTTCCTTTGTGTGCTAACTAGTGTTTACCTCCATGTTGTGAGTAGACTTATCTTTTGTCATCTGGTGGAAGTGACTATAAGCCACAGTTGAAGGTGGGCTGGAGGCTAACCTAGAGGTGGGTCAATATTGACGCGAGACTAACTGAGGATGACATACCTAGCAGAGTAAACCCCAGGGCCACAATAGCCCCAGCCAGATGACAAAGAGAGGTTTGTTTGCCCTGCTACGACCTCCATGGCAGCTCCTAGAGTGTAGAAGAGCGAGAGAGAGAGAGGAGTTCAAAGAGCTGAGGCTTTGTTTGGTGTGCTCACACTGTCTTCCTGTTCTGACTGTTAGGGTGGTGGCAGTGGCACTAGCTCCAGATGTAGATGTAATGCGTGGGGTGTGTGGGTATGTATGTGTGGTTGTGTGTATGCGCACGCGTGCATTTGCACAACCACACGAGCACAACCACAGTACAGTCAGCTCAGAAGATGACTCAACAAAGCAAACAACATAATAACATTTCTTGAAGGCAAAAATGAATAACAGTTTGTTTTTAATCGAATTGCCATTAAAAATGTTACGAAATCCTTCAGCATGTGTCCACAAAGCACATTCCCACATGGTAGACCATGTCATTCCTTAAAGTTGATTGAAACGTTTAGATGTCATTAGTGACCTTAGAAGGTAGCAGTTCCAACAATAACACAGAGACGCTGACAGAAGAAAACATACATAGCCGGTGTCCCAAATGGCACCCTATTCCCTACGTAGTTCACTCTAAAGGGGAATAAGGTGCCATTTGGGATGCAGTCATAGTGGCCTGGGTTCTAAGAATAAGAAGCCCCGTGCCATGGGAATGACATGTGTAATCTGTGAGGTGATAAGACAGGGGCTGGTGTCCTGTTTTCCATTCCTCACATAGCCTAGCCTGCACACTGTTAAAGCTGTGCGTTCAGTTTAACCTCCCGGGCCCAGGGCACTATAATGGTTATAGCTTGGCCTCCGTCGGCTATGTTTGTTCCTCTGTAATCTCCCAGAATCTAAATCTTGTGTGCACTAACTAGCTAGCTACACACTTTGAGTCAGCATAATATTTATTTTAACAGTCCGTAATGTTCTTCTGACTCAGGGTTCTGTGGTCTTTCAGCAGACTTCAGAATGGCTCTCTGAATGGATCTCTCTTAAAGCTCAGGCACACCGGTAGGATTGTCCAACGTTTGCCTGCCGACCGTACAAAAGTATGTGGACAGCCCTTCAAATTAATGGATTCGGCTATTTCAGTCACACCCGTTGCTGACAGGTCAAGCACACAACCATGCAATCTCCATAGACAAACCTTGGCAGTACAATGGTCTTACTGAAGAGCTCAGTGAACTTTCCAATAAGTCAGTTCGTCAAATTACTGCCCTGCTAGAGCTGCCCTGGTCAACTGTAAGTGTTGTTATTGTGAAATGGAACCTTCTAGGAGCAACAATGGCTCAGTCGCAAAGTGGTAGGCCACACAAGCTCACAGAACTGGACCGGCGAGTGCTGAAGCGCGCAGCGCGTATCGTCTGTACTTGGTTGCAACACTCACTACCAATTTCCAAACTCCCTCTAGAAGCAACGTCAGCACAATAACTGTTCGTCGAGAGCTTCAAGAAATGGGTTTACATGGCCGAGCAGCCGCACACAAGCCTAAGATCACCACTCACAATGCCAAGCGTCAGCTGGAGTGGTGTAAAGGTTGCCGCCATTGGACTCTGGAGCAGTGGAAACGCGTTCTCTGGAGTGACGAGTCACGCTTCACCATCTGGCAGTCTGACAGAGTAATCTGGGTTTGGTGGATGCCAGGCGAATGCTACCTGCCCGAATGCGTAGTGCCAACTGTAAAGTTTGGTGGAGAAGGAATAATGGTCTGGGGCTGTTTGCCATGGTTCAGGCTAGGCCCCTTAGTTCCAGTGAAGGGAAATCTTAACGCTACAACATACAATGACATTCTAGACGATTTAACAAGCTAACATTAGCATATTTGCTAGCCAGCACAACATCGCTAGCTAGCTAGCTAGCTAGCTAAGGACTGCACTAACTCAGAAGCTAACACAGACAACTGTTTCATGGAAACTAGATAATCCATTGTCATTTAATTATGTCAATACTAGCTACAGTGGTTAGCTACCTTGGAGGAAGTATTTAGTGTTATGTGCATTGCGTCTGTGCTAGCTACCAACCCAAATGTTAATGTGCTCATCCGTGGATATCACTGGCAGCCGGTCCCATTTAAGATGAGGGAGGACAAATACATTTTTATGAGCATGGCCTTATTTCTATTATAGCATATTCCATTCACCTAGCTCAATGTAACATTGACAGGTTTAGGCTACTACATGATACTAAAATGTTCCCTATAACCCACCATGAGGTTGATACAGCCTAGCCAACGAATGAAAGTTTACAACGCAGGTGCACAGGTCAAGATAAATAAGAGTAATCAAGGTGATAGGCAGTGACATCTAGCTGCGGATCTAGGTTTTAATCATTAGTACAACAGTTGAAAACAAGAGTTTCTATTGGATAAAGGCAGGTATGTTTATCCCCGTTTCGTCCCATTTAATTCCGTTTAAGAAATGTTTTTCAACAGAATCGGCAGAATGATTAGACCCCTGATCGCAAGCACACACAGAACTAGCCGCCACATATAAACCGCATGATAACTTTGCTCGTTGTATATATAATTCCTTCTCGCATCTACGCTCTGTCCTCCTCTCACCTTTTTCCTTCACTTGTGGACTTCCGTGCACAATACAACAGCTGTATGTGACCAGGCGAAAAAACCTTACGAAGCCAAACTTTCATACCATGACGCTAACTGTTAAACACAGCCTACATAGTTTTCACCATATTAACGTCATAGTCAACATAACTAATAGAACTATAGCTTCATAAAAAGCTGCTTCTTAGGACTGACCCCAATTAGTCGACTGGTCAATATCACTTCCCTATTAAATACATCGCCAGTAGTACATTTACCGTTAATTCCTGTAATTTCTAATCTACAATGTTTGTTTGGTTATGGTAATTTCTGTTAATGCATTCAATATATTATTCCAGTCTTACCTTTCTTACTGTCAGAGTGGACACATTATTTGCAATGTTGAGTAAGGACTCACACCTGAGAACGTATAGGCTACCTGGCCAGCGTGCAAATACAGGCACCAATGTGCCTATTTGTGGATCTGATAGTATTTCTGATTGGTATAATGCACCACCACTAATGAACTGTGGAGATTCTCAAATGTATTGTAATGACCTGACTAGATCATAAATGAACAATTGTCCAGACAGAGGCTTGAGTTTGCGAATTGACGGTTTATTGAACCAACTTTACAGAGGCTACTGTTTGGGCCGTAGCACACGCCAAATAGATGACAGATAACCCACAAGCCAATCGTGACCTTCTCTTGTGAAGCCCAGACGTAAGAGAGAGAGAGAACAAAGGCTGAACCTGGTCTTAACTTCCAATGCCCAACCCCCCTCCACGCCACTCCGCCAACCACCAGGATGCCCGGCATCAGAACATTCCAGGCATTCCCGTGATTGGCAGATAGCAGGTTGATTGACATGTCGGACCCCGCGAACACCGGGTACTGGTCAGTACAACACAACCACCTCCTAGCCTAGCACATAACACACAGCTGTCTGTGCGGGTCGCTACAGTATGTTTTCTTCACCTCAAAAAGCAAGCAACAAAGTCTGTTTTTACATCTGTTGAAAATGACAATAGTTCCTCGATGTATTTGAACAATCTTTCCAGCTCTCTTCCTTTCGATAACAATTCAGTGTGAAAGTGAAAGATGTCATGCTCTGATCCAGTGGAAACGTCATAAAATAGGCCTACCTGATTTACTTATCAGTGCTTGACTTGGACTGAAATAGGTTCCAGTACTCATTTTGGGTGCTGCTACTGTTTATATTTAGGTGCAGGAGCTCCACAATACTTTTGAGCTAATATTCTATAAGAGGAACAGGAGTTTAAGCAGTAGAACATTTTAGGTGCTGGTACTCAGCTCCGGTGAGCTCCTGCCCAAGTCAAGCACTGCTTCTTATCCCTTGCACAAATAGCCTACAGCTGTGTCTGTCCCGAGCTCACTGGCACAGGAAACTCTGAGGGCCTAGAATATTTAATACAATGTTGCAAGTTCGGCAGCGGAAACTTCACTTCAGGCTGGACCCAAGTTAATAGTTGATAAAATGTTCAAGTTTGTTGCAGACAGGCCATACGCATGTGATTTGTAGGATTTTTTAAATCAGGATATTATCGACCTGCAGGCTGCAATGTTTTTATTTGTTGGCTTTATGTAGGCTATTCTTTTTACATAGTTGGCAATGGCAATATAAGTAACTTTTAAGGTTTGAATCATTTTCATTTAGATTTGGATAGAATTTTGATTATCTACATGACAATGATTTTGAGATATTAAAACATTATTATAAATATTATAAATAAAACTGTTCCACGAAAATGTGCATATGAAAACCATCTGGCACGCAGATCGGTAGAAATGGCAAGATAAATTGGCATTCCACATGAGAAAGGTTGAGACTACTGTAATCTATCACTGGCAACTTCTGGAGAGTAATTGCAGAATCTGCAAAAGCCAGCAGGAGTGTTTTTCTTCAGGTTATCTAGATCTCTGGCTCCCTCTTGAGTCATTTGTGTGTTATTTCATCAAACCGTAAGCTTGAAGCATCAGACAAGCTCAATACATATAGTTGATTTCATTAAAACACGTAGGGTGTGTCTATATATGGAAATTGATCGAAAGAATAGACAAGTTTCGGTCGAACAAGATTTTTTTTAGTCGGGGACCGCCCTAAACCAACTACAATCATAGATAAAATACAGAACGGTTCCGTATCACTGAAAGAATAAACGTCTTGTTTTCGAGATGATAGTTCCCGGATTCGACCATATTAATGACCTAAAGCTCGTATTTCTGTGTGTTATTATGTTATAACTAAATCTATGATTTGATAGAGCAGTCGGACTGAGCGATGGTAGGTAGCAGCAGGCTCGTAAGCATTAATTTAAACAGCACTTTTGTGCGTTTTGCCAGCAGCTCTTCGTTGTGCGTCAAGCATTGCGCTGTTTATGACTTCAAGCCTATCAACTCCCGAGATTAGGCTGGTGTAACCGATGTGAAATGGCTAGCTAGTTAGCTGGGTGCGCGCTAATAGGGTTTCGTCACTCGCTCTGAGACTTGGAGTGGTTGTTCCCCCTGCTTTGCATGGGTAACGCTGCTTCGAGGGTGGCTGTTGTCGATGTGTTCCTGGTTCGAGCCCAGGTAGGGGCGAGGAGAGGGACGGAAGCTATACTGTTACATTGGCAATACTAAAGTGCCTATAAGAACATCCAATAGTCAAAGGTTAATGAAATACAAATGGTATAGAGAGAAATAGTCCTATAATAACTACAACCTAAAACTTCTTACCTGGGAATATTGAAGACTCATGTTAAAAGGAACCACCAGCTTTCATGTTCTCATGTTCTGATCAAGGAACTTAAACGTTAGCTTTCTTACATGGCACATTAGTCTAAATATTCCTGTTACATTGCACAACCTTCAATGTTATGTCATAATTACGTAAAATTCTGGCAAATTAGGCGGACAAAACTGTTGCATATACACTGACTCTGCGTGCAATGAATGCAAGAGAAGTGACACAATTTCACCTGGTTAATATTGCCTGCTAACCTGGATTTCTTCTAGCTAAATATGAAGGTTTAAAAATATATATTTCTGTGTATTGATTTTAAGAAAGGCATTGATGTTCATGGTTATGTACACATTGGAGCAACGATACGCACCGCATCGATTATATGCAACGCAGGACACGCTAGATAAACGAGTAATATCATCAACCATGTGTAGTTAACTAGTGATTATGATTGATTGATTGATTGTTTTTTACAAGATAAGTTTAATGCTAGCTAGCAACTTACCTTGGCTTACTGCATTCGCGTAACAGGCAGTCTCCTCGTGGAGTACAATGAGAGGCAGGTGGTTAGAGCGTTGGACTAGTTAACTGTAAGGTTGCAAGATTGAATCCCCTGAGCTGACAAGGTGAAAATCTGTCGTTCTGCCCCTGAACGAGGCAGTTAACCCTAGGCCGTCATTGAATATAAGAGTGTGTTCTTAACTGACTTGCCTAGTTAAATAAAGATTAAATAAAGGTGTAAAAAAATACCTATTTCCTATTTCCGATTAATCGGCCATTCTGATTAATCGGTCGACCTCTAGTCATAATTACTGTGTAAGTCTATGGAAGAGGTGAGAACCATGAGCCTCCTAGGTTTTGTATTTGATTTATTTATTTGATTTCACCTTTATTTAACCAGGTAGGCAAGTTGAGAACAAGTTCTCATTTACAATTGCGACCTGGCCAAGATAAAGCAAAGCAGTTCGACACGTACAACAACACAGAGTTACACATGGAGTAAAACAAACATACAGTCAATAATATAGTAGAAAAATAAGTCTAAACAATGTGAGCAAATGAGGTGAGATAAGGGAGGTAAAGGCAATAAATAGGCCATGGTGGCGAAGTAAATACAATATAGCAATTAAAACACTGGAATGGTAGATTTGAATGTAGATGAGTGTGCTAAGTAGAAATACTGGGGTACAAAGGAGCAAAATAAATAAATAATAAATACAGTAGGGGAAGAGGTAGTTGTTTGGGCTATTTATAGCTGGGCTATGTACAGGTGCAGTGATATGTGAGCTGCTCTGACAGCTGGTGCTTAAAGCTAGTGAGGGAGATAAGTGTTTCCAGTTTCAGAGATTTTTGTAGTTCGTTCCAGTCATTGGCAGCATATAACTGGAAGGAGAGGCGAGTCTTGTAGATGATCTGGAGCCAGTGGATTTGGCGACGAGTATGAAGCGAGGGCCAGCCAACGAGAGCGTACAGGTTGCAGTGGTGGGTAGTATATGGGGCTTTGGTGATTAAATGGATGGCACTGTGATAGACTGCATCCAATTTGTTGAGTGGGGTGTGGGAGGCGATTTTGTAAATGACATCGCCAAAGTCGAGGTTCGGTAAGATGGGCAGTTTTACGAGGGTATGTTTGGCAGCATGAGTGAAGGATGCTTTGTTGCAAAATAGGAAGCCAATTCTAGATTTAACTTTGGATTGGAGATGTTTTATGTGAGTCTGGAAGGAGAGTTTACAGTCTAACCAGACACCTAGCTATTTGTAGTTGTCCACATATTCAGAACCATCCAGAGTCAGAACCATCTAGAGTAGTGATGCTGGACGGGCGGGCAGGTGCAGGCAGCGATCTGTTGAAGAGCATGCATTTAGTTTTACTTGTATTTAAGAACAGTTGGAGGCCACGGAAGGAGAGTTGTATGGCATTGAAGCTCGTCTGGAGGGTTGTTAATACAGTGTCCAAAGAAGGGACAGAAGTATACAGAATGGTGTCGTCTTCGTAGATGTGGATCAGAGACTCACCAGCAGCAAGAGCGACATCATTAATATATACAGAGAAGAGAGTCGGTCCAAGAATTGAACCCTGTGGCACCCCATAGCGATTGCCAGAGGCGGAGAAGTAGTTGGTGAACCAGGCGAGGCAATAATTTGAGAAACCAAGGTTGTTGACACTGCCGATGAAGATGTGGTGATTGACAGAGTCGAAAGCCTTGGCCAGGTCAAAGAATACACCTGCACAGTATTGTTTCTTATCGATGGCGGTTAAGATATCGTTTAGAACCTTGAACATGGCTGAGGTGCACCCATGACCAGCTCTGAAACCAGATTGCATAGCGGAGAAGGTACGGTGGGATTCGAAATGGTCAGTGATCTGTTTGTTAACGTTCGAAGACTTTCGGCTTTCGAAGACCTTAGAAAGGCAGGGTAGGATAGATATAGGTCTGTAGCAGTTTGGGTCAAGAGTGTCTCCCCCCTTTGAAGAGGGGGATTGAATGTTTTGTATTGAGGAATGTACACAGAGGAGGACAGAAGCTAGCTCTCCTCCGGCTACATCATGGTGCCACAGAGTGCTGCTGAGGCTATGGTAGACCTTCATTGCAAAATAGTGTTTTTTTAATCTATTATTTGGTTACCTGAACATATTTAGTACAGTGTTATCTAAAAAGGATAACTTTTTTAATGTTTCACTATTTTATTTTTGTGAAATTCGCTGAGGATGGTTTTCCCCTTCTTCTGAGGAGGAGCTTACACTGGTGAATATATACGTAGAAAATGTATGTAATTGCTCCCCCATGTCGGGGTTTGTGCTCTCTGATTGGCTCAAAGTCAAGTTGTTGGCCACTAATGAACATTGCGATTCTACAAGTATAATCGGTAGATCGCTACCGGGTCGGAACACAGCAGGTACCGCTTTTGTTATAGTAAGAGAAGGAACGGCCTCCCCCTGTGATAAGTACCCATCAGCAGTCAATCGGCAGTGAGATTCTTGGTGTGTTTCATGAATTACCCCTCTGTGGCGACCTCTGACCTCTTCTATTGTCCACAATGCGACCCCCAGCTACAGACAGGCCTGGACACTGGTCCCACGAGCCCAGCCCAGGGCCATGGTCAAACATAGCTGTCTACTCAACCAGCGCAAACTGTCTGGTGACGATGGACTTCTCATACTTCACCCCTCGCCCCTGGACAGAAGTCTAATAATGCGGTCTGGGACTTCTATGTCCCCTGAAGCTTAACTCTAGGCTACCTGTGACCGCTAGCTAGCCATCCACATTTAGAGGTGAAGAGGTCAACATCAGAGCCAGGGGAGGAAGACCATGGGGGCTATGGAAGGAGGGGTATAATTCAGCCTCTTTTCCTTTCTCTTCTTCTTTCTGTTCTGTTTTTTTTACTACCACCTTAATGAGAATGAAGCATCCCTACTGACTGTGTCAGAGTTCCCTTTGTGCAGTGGTACTGGAGCATGTTAAATTAGCCTGTTATAAAATACTGTAGCTAACAGAGCCAGTGTTCCTCCAGGAATGTTAATGATTGTGTTAAGAATGGCGCCGGAGCTATTATATGGAAGAGTAACACTCCGCCAAGCAAGCAGATGTGGCTAAAATAGCTAAATTCCTATATTCCATCTGAAAAAATGACATACAATTTACATAATAAACCCTTTGAATTTACTGATGTCTGGGGGGGGACTTTCAGTAGTTTCTAGAGACGTCACCTTAGCTGCCTCATTATTATTTTCTTCATTAATGCATTGTTATTATTATTTGTTTTTGCGTTGAATAATTTATTTTCTAGCATTGGATGTGAAGATCATTCTGTCAATTTTTTTTCTTGTTAATCATTGAAGCGTGTGTTGGGGAGGGAAGGGTTTTGCACGATGTGCTCCCATGTAGCATGCTGTGTAGGTGGAAGGAATAACAGGGCATTATCTGTGTCCTATTTTTGCTGATGATTGTAAAAAATGACAATAAATATGTTGTAAAAAAACAGAATAGCGCCGGAGGGGATGACCGCCGCTTTATGGGCTCCCGACCAATTGTACTATTATGTGTGTTTTTTGCACCGTTTAAAATAAATGTTATAATTTGTCCGCCATCGTTTCATATAGCGGAAAGGAGCTTCTGGACATCAGAACAGCAATTACTCACCTCTAACTAGACAAGATTTTTCTTTAATGTGTTGGGCGCAAAGGAAATACTGCTCTTCCCAAACCAGGCCCATATCCCTGACATTCGTATGAAGAGGAGACGCTGTTCCATAGGTCGAAGAGCTGGATGCCTGGTGAGACTGCATTGACGAGTGGATAAACCGCCTTTACCCTCCAATCTACTGGCGAACGTGTAATAACTGGAAAATAAACTGGATGAGCTCCATTCGAGACTATCCAATCAATGAAAAACAGTAATATCCTATGTTTCACAGAGTCGTGGCTCAACAAGAGCATGGATAATATACAGTTAGCGGGGTTTTCTGTGCATCAGCAAGACAGTACAGCAGCCTCCGAGGGTGGTGTGTGTTTCATTGTCAACAACAGCTGGTGTGCAATCTCTAATATTAAGGAAGCCTCAAGGTTTTGCTCGCCTGAGGTAGAGTACGTCATGATAAGCTGTAGGCCACACTATTTACCAAGATAATTAAGATCTATATTCTTCGCAGCTGTCTATTTACCACCACAAATCGATGCTGATCACACTCGATGAGCACACTCAATGAGCTTTATAAGGCCATAAGAAAACAAGAAAATGCTCAACCAGAGGCGGCGCTCCTAGTGGACAGGGACCTTAATGCAGGAAAACTGAAATCCATTTTAAGTCATTTCTACCAGCATGTTACATGTGCAACTAGAAAGAAAAAAAATCTAGATCACCTTTACTCCACACACAGAGACGTGTACAAAGCTCTACCTCGCCCTACATTTGGCAAATCTGACCATAACTCTATCCTCCTGATTACTACTTTCAAGCAAAACTCAAACAGGAAGTAACAGTGATGCGCTCTATACGGAAGTGGTCAGATGAAGTGGATGCTAAGCAAACAGGGCTGTTTCACTAGCACAGAATGGAATATGTTCCGGGATTCAATCGATGGCATTGAGGAGTAATACCACATCAGTCACCGGTTTCATTAATAAGTTCATCGACGACATCGTACCCACCGTACGTACATATCCCAACCAGAAGCCATAGATTTCTGGAAACATCCTCACTAAGCTAAAGACTAGAGCTGCCCAGATAATGCCAAGAGTGTGCAAAGCTGTCATCAAGACAAAGGGTGGATACTTTGAAGATTTTCAAATATAAACTATATTTTGATTAGTTTTTTGGTTACTGCATGAGTCCATATGTGTTATTTCATAGTTTTGATGTCTTCACTATTATTCTACCATGTAGAAAATAGTAAAAATAAAGAAAAACCCTGGAATGAGTAGGTGTGTCCAAACTTTTGACTGGTACTGTAGATGTTCCCTCAATTCCCTCGACCAACCCGTACCCCTTCCCATTAACTCGGTACCGGTACTTGTATATAGCCTCGTTATTGTTATTTTATTGTGTTACTATTTTACTTTTAGTTTATTTAGCACATTTTTCTTACTTACTTTTTTTTAATACACCTGTTATATTCAGCATGTGACAAATGCAATTTTATTGTATTTTATTTGTGCGTTTGATGGGATCCCTGACTGTGCTGAGAGAAGAAGTGTTTAACTGTTTCACTCAAGAGTATTGTCGAATGCCATAGTTTGCCTTTTGAAGACCTTGTGGGTCGTCGGGAAAACGCTTCCATGTGTGGGAAGGAAGGGAATGGATTTGAGTTATTTATTTCATGGCCTCCTTCGTTACAACGACTAGCCACGGAGCGCTCACACCCTGGCGGGTTCAACTAGGCGGTCCAGAAAATGTGCCAGTTTAGCTTTGGGCTAGAAATGAACAGGAAATGGTTTCCCTCCTCCTTGGTGTGTGTGTGTGTCCCTCACCATGCAAGTGGATAAAGTGTTTAACTCTGAGGAGAGCTGGAAGAAAAGTAAGTCCCAGATGCGTGATGTGTTTAGTTGCAGTTTTTTTGTTTGTCTTTTTGTGTGTCAAATGTTGCGGGTGGTGTATCCTTCTGACGCTGAGGTCAGCTAGAAGTCTGGTCAGAGGTTAGAGGTCATTCTCAGAGAGCAGGAGTCACATCCTGAACCTGGATGTTGACCTACTGAGTGCTGTTCCAACAGGAACAGAAGCAGGAAAATTAAAAGTTGTCTCTCAGATACGGAAAGAAATAGCATTTTTCAAAAGAAAGACATTCGAATTGAACAAAGTTTCAAGTTCACTTGCTATATGTAATACTGTATACATTTTTACTCACCAGAGTTCTCAGAAACTCACCAGAGATCTCAGCTTAACCTTAACCAAACTGTTGAACTGTCATTTTAAAGTTAACAAGAGCAGGACCACACATGACAGGCTTTGCTCTGTTACTATGGCAGCAGCTTTTATGCTAGTAAGTGTGTAGTATACTTCCCATTTAGCTTTAGTCTCTGCTGTGTGTAGTATAAGACATTTCCTTTCAGCCCTAGTCTCTGCTGTGTGTAGACTGCCATGGTCCTTTGTTCAGTGATAGCGTCCTCAAATAAAGGTTATTCCTCCCTTTAACAGCCCTGAGGAGCTCTGTCGCTCTATACTTCCCATTGTATCCAATGAGCTCCCCACTTTACAACTGGGTGAGAGGGTGTCAAATTGAGGGTGAAATACGATGACCAACCTATCCCTGACTATCCTAGGATACATCCCGAATGGCACCCTATTCCCTATTTAGTGCACTGCTTTTGACCAGGGCCCAACAATTAGTGCACTATATAGGGAATAGTGTGCCATTTGGGATGCAGCCTAGATTGTACTGTAACAGTGTTGGTGATGTAGTTAGACAGGAGTGTTGTCGTTATAAAGTGGCGGCACATCTAGACTATGTATATTGCCCCGAGATGTTTTGACAGGCCACTCACAGATGTGTTATGTGGGCATTGCTTTTGCGATGCAATTCAATGCAATTCAATGCATGGAGGAGTTCCATGATTGGAACAATATCCTGGTACTCCAGTTACATCTAAATATAATGGAATAGAATATCCCTGTACATTCCATTCCTTTACATACTTGCAAAGTAATTTGTTACATATTCCCTAACACGGTCTGACATCATATACTAGAAACCTTATTTTGCTTGTATAACTTAATACCATTATGGACCGTAATCCATTTGCAGTCAAGGTTTAAAAGTTCAGATGCAGCTATTGCAAAATAGAAATAAAAAATGATTTTCTAATATTTTTCATTATGATTAATGACGCTTGCTGGAGTGATGAATCACACAATAATCCCTTTCAGAAAGGTTAAGTGTATAACACATTTATAACGATTACTTAACCAAATGCCCAATCCCAACATGACATTAATACCAATGTAGTTTGACATTAAAATAGCCAGGCAGCAATGTGTTCTCACTGTTCTCAATGCTCTGTATTCAAATGCACTGGCGACGTGCCTGCCCAGCTGTGTGAAAACTGTTAAAATGGGTTATCTGAGGGTTAGAAGGCTAACAAGCCTCTAAGCCCCATCCCACCATGGTCTGTCTGACCTGGGTTTGTCAGCACCAATCTAGCTAAGTCAATATCAACGCTGCCTGTTCCACCAATGACTGTTCTGCTACTGTAGCTCCACCACCATTCCCAGTTGACCTTTTTCTCCCCCCCTCTTTCTGACCCCTTTTCTCCCCCTCTTTCAGTGCGTCAAATGGATTGTTATTACAGTAGAGTGATAGGGGTTTATGGGGTTTATTTATCTTTATGACTCTGGGGCTTTGTGTCAGGCTCCTCTCCTGGTGATACCCTAGGTGCATTGGAAGGTCATTAAAAGCCTCAAGAATGAGATAGTCAGGCTTCTAGCTTTTATGATAAGGTAACTCACACATCACTGGGTGCTATTCTCAACAATGGGCCCTGAACGACGACAGTAAACTGTAAACTAACCCTAACCCTAAACTGCCAGGGTATACTACACTGTGCTGTGCACTGCGGGGGAGAGGAGTCCCATAGCCGAGATTGTCATGACCTTCTCGTTGCCCCTACACTGTTTCCGCTTTATAGCCTCTGTGATGGGGTAGAGTTAAGGATATATGATAGGCTATATGCCACTTAGCAGACGTTTCTATCAAAAGAAGCCTGCAAGAAAAGCAGTGCACGTTGTTAGTATGTGATCCCTGCGGGAATTGAACCCACGACTTTACCAACTGAGCCGCACATGACCACTAGTGTGATGAGGTGAATTGCGATACGTAGGCCATGAACTCATACAACTGCACAGTTGTGAAATATTTTACTGGGCATCTTACAACCCCGTGGGATTGTGCTTGCTACCCCAGACTTTTTGGTTTTGCGAGTCCGTGTTCAAGGGCGAGGCCAGTTTGACCACTGAAGAATGTTGTGTGTTGTTTTATTATTGTTTGGTGTTGGTCCCGCCTCCTGACTCTTGTCGTTAGTCCTGTCCTGTCATTGTTGAGGCATGCTATAGCTAGACTCTAACTGGAGGGCAACGACAGCGAGGTGAGCTTGTGGGGTTTCGTTTAACTGCATTAGAAGGTGATACGGACCAGAGACCAGGTGTGAGGTGCAGCTTGGTCGTGTGTGTGTGTGTGTGTGTGTCTGTGTGTCTGGGGCTGTAAAGCCCCCGGTGGTAGACATTTATGGATGACCCCTAAGGGTCACAGGTCAGGGGTGTGTGGAACACATACACAAATGAGGGATGTTGGGCTTGTCTTGTGGTCAAACCTTGAACTGTGAAATTGTCAGAGCCCTTTCTAACAATAGAGTTGTACCGCAGCCACCTTCAGAATGGAAGACGATGTTGTTCTTGTTTATGTACTGTGTCTGGTAGAGTGGAATAAGAAACATGCATGAAACACATGATGAACACATGGCCGAAATGGTTGACGTCTTTTTGACATTGACTTGAAATGATGTATTGATAGATTCAGTCATCAAACTTAAAAGAGTTGTATAATTGATGAAAGATTGGGTTCACGAGTGGCACAGCGGTCTAAGGCACTACATCTCATTGCTGGAGGCATCACTACAGACCCTGGTTCGATTCCAGGCTGTATCACAACTGGCCGTGATTGGAATTCCCATAGGGCGTCGCACAATTTTCCCAGCGCCGTCCGGGTTTAGCCGGGGTAGGCCGTCATTATAAATAAGAATTTGTTCTTAACTGACGTACCTAGTTAAATAAAGGTTACATAAAGAATTAAAATGTGTGGGATAAGATTCAATTGAATGTATATGGATTCAGGCACATTTCAGATCCGCATTGAAGTGACTTGCAATCCACGAGTGCCACTGCAACACTCTTCCATGTGCATTGGCCCTTTGAACCAGTTAGTCAACTTTCTTCCAATCACGATGAGAAGGAAGTCTGACAATTTCAATATCACCACATAGCCAACGTAGAAATCTACAGTCAGATTTCCATAGTTTGTAGATATTACATCCCGTTTAGTGACTTTCTGTTAAAACCACTTAACAATTTGTATCTGTTTCTTATCGCTATTCTATCGAATTTCTGTAACTGATGTTTTTCCAATTCAACCTTGTCTTGGCCTGAATAGCCTGCAGGCAGGATGCAGAGTTGTCTCTCCCTCTATGACTTGCTAATGAGGCAGGGGCAGAAGGTCATTTGGGTCGGTACAAAGGGCTGTGGCCTGCACTGGGACCTGCTGTGTGGTGTGTCAGTGGGGCTCCCCGGCCTTGGCTGCAACAATGGCATTGTCCACAGACACACACACACAGTACACACACTCAAACAAAAGCATACACACAATATTATTTTCAGTGAAATCAACAAGCATCCATATTAGGATAAAGCCTGATATTTCCCTAACTCTGAGGTGGCTAGGCATGTGGTGTCCCCCATAATGATGTCCCCAGAGTAGCTAGGAAATTTGTTTAGACATGGACAGACCTCCAGCCACCACAGAGGAAGCACAGGGTGACAGTCTCCACAACCTCAGCCTCAGCCTGAGGCAATAGGCAACAGGAAGAACTTCTACACCTTTTACACATTCCTTTCCTCAGGACAGGAAGGAGACGGAGAGGTCAACTGTCCTGTGAAGTTGGGTTTAATTTCATTTCAATTCTATTCAGCCAAGTCAGGGAGTTTGGAATTTCATTTTACTTCCTGAATTGACTGAATTAAAATGGAATTGACTCCAGACCTGCTGTCCTGCTTGCTCATATTGGGGGGAGTTTCTGTCAGTAGTTCCTTAGTCAAAGGCCACTGAACAGGGGCAATACACAATACTCAACACGTCATAAATTCGGTACAATGGTTCCAGTTTGTCAGTGAACTGGTGCCAATGTGACCTTTCAACCCTACACAGATTTCAGAGATGAAATTGTAAGTTTATGATACTTAGAAAAGTTTATTATCCTCTCTCTGTCTAAAATGTCTGACCTCCTACCCCCTGAGACTAGCTGATAATAGAGCTTCCTTGTGGAAGTGGTTCATTTTGTATTGAGACTATAGAGACTACTTCTGTTATTGTTATGTAAAGCACCCCTGTGGATTGAACCCAGAGTTACATTATTCTTTCTCTGTGATGCGGTCTTGCTGTCGTTGTTGACTGGGAACGTAAGGGAGGACTTTCAGCAGGCAGTTCAGTATCGTAGGGGACAGGGAGAAGTGGTCAGTGGTCATGTGATGGAACATGTTTTCTTAGCACACTCAAACTGAGACTGCCTGCATCTTACAAGGCTACCCTCCTTAAAGAAGCATAGGTCATATTGTATCACATCAGGAAATACAAGACGTGAGGTTCTAATAAAAGAAGATGAACAACACTGAACACTTCCCACAGTTCCTGCAACAGTTTAATAGGGGAAGGAGAGATAGGAATGTCATGTGAGAGCCATTGTCGTAGTGGGGTTGACCACCATCAGTCTGGTGGTAACCCAAGCTGTGGCATTTGTCGCTGATGTGATGTGATGCGCTCGTCAGTGAAAGAGTTCCTATGGGGAAGGCTCACTGGTGGTTCTCATTTGATGTGTGTTTGAAGTGTGAGAGGAGGGTCACCAAAGGGCGGAGACACCCTGAGCCTGGCCCTGCCTCTGAGTGGCTGGGTTAGGGGGTGGGAAGAGGGGCTAGGGGGTGGGATACAGGGATTTACAGAGGTGGAAGAGTGTGGGAGTAGTGGGATGATCATCTGGTTGAACAGTCCTCCACACACACCCTCAAACAGTCAGTTTACACACACAGAACACACACCTCTCTGGTTTTACACTCTTTCCCTACTTTGATATGGAATGTGGCTGTGCTGACAGCTCTGGAAGAGGGAGAGAAGGCAGAGGAGGGGGGGCTAGACTGCTGTGAGCCTGTTACTGTCCTGGATTTTGTAGAGCTACAGTAGTGGGAAATTGGAGAGAGGAGAGGAGGCTCCTGTCTTGGATTGTGAGTTACAGTAGAGGGAGACTGGAGAGGAGGCTAAGCCAGCAGAAGCTGAAGGAGGAGAGGTTGCTGTCCTGGATCTTTGAGCTACCGTAGAGGGAGATTGAAAGAGGAGAGGCTGAGCCGAGAGCCATGTAGCCCAGAGCCAGTGGAGAATAACGGACAGGATTTAGTAGTGATAAGAGCCTGCTCAGGAGAGCTTTCTGCACAGAGGTAAGACCACTAAGGGCTGCGCCAAAGGAACTTTACAGTAGTGGATTTTTTTTTAAAGCAGATTTTCAATGGCATGTATCTTAGTTGTACTGGTATGGCAGAAAGAAAACAATTGACATTTAAAATGGGATATTTTGACATTTTTAAATGTCTCACACTTAGCAGTGACTTCTAGGTTTAAACTGGATTTAAATAGTGATTTTAACTGTTTTATTGGTAAGATGGTCGCATTTATTTTTTTAATGTTTTGTACTCAGTCCCTTCTTTTTAAGGAAAAAAATATTTAATATGAATGCATTCTATCTAAGTGGTGTGCTAGTATGGACATT
The DNA here is from genome assembly GCF_034236695.1 of Oncorhynchus nerka. Taxonomy (NCBI): domain Eukaryota; kingdom Metazoa; phylum Chordata; class Actinopteri; order Salmoniformes; family Salmonidae; genus Oncorhynchus; species Oncorhynchus nerka. The sequence goes on from NC_088420.1 coordinate 55,645,322, forward strand.
GGTAATCAGAATTTAGGCTTACTGCGTGTGAGATTTTGGGTCCTGTAATGCTATATGTATTTGATCAGTAGTGTGGTTGATGTTGAGCTAGCTGTGTGACAGCTGCATGTGTGTTGAGAACCGGGTGCAGGCCAGGCAGGCTGTCGCGTGCAGGTGGTCCTTCTCTCAGTCCATGGCAGGCAGGGTTAGAAGTTCTGAGGGTTAGGAGTTCCCTCTCTCACACCCATTTGATCTTGGAATAACACCCCCCTGCGATGGCGGGAGGCACAGAGGTCAGCCAAACTGTAGCCTGCCGGCAACTCTTTGATATGGGACAGACAGAGTTGTGAGAAACTTGTCAAATCACTTGGACAGTTCTTTCTGCTCATGTTTTCCGTACATTGGATAGTTGGATAATGTATGTGTTGGATGACGCGTTTTTATTACATTCATGTGAAAGAATTGCAGAGTTGATTCCCAAAGATCCAATTGTTTCAAATCTGAAATACGTGTACCTTTTCCAAATGGTTTATATGTAGGCTAGTGTTTCTTTATTTAAGTGCCAGGTATCGTACAAGGGGCTGGTTTTATCAAGTGCCAACAGGTGACAAGTCGTAATCTGAGTACACGTGCTCATTTGATTTGAAATCATCTGTTCTGCACATCTTGACTAGAGAAACATCTTGTTCGACAGACGGAGGGGGAAAAAAAGACTTGTCTGAATATGAACTGGAGAACCTGAGACTTTTGAACAGATTATATTGTTTTCTCTGCAAGTAGACCAAGGGTCCATCCTTACTGACACCATATTCCCTGTATGGTGCACTACTTTTATTGGCCCTGGTCAAAAGTAGTGCACTAAATAGGTAATAGTGTCATTTGGGACGCACATGTAGACCCTATCCAGAATGAGTCTGTGGGTGAGCCTGCGCCGAATCAGACATGTACAGTCCAGACCCGCTGACAGAGTCACATGTGATCAGTGTGCTTGTTGGGTTGTGGGCTTGTCCGAGGAATTATGACAGTAATTCAGACCAGCAGCTGGTTATCTTCCCTCTTCCTCTCACAAAGGGATATTTATCTAACGTAGTAGAATATTTTAGTGTGTATGTTAACACAATAGTTTCCTTATTTGGAGGAGTGAGTGGCTGCCAATCATGACTCGTGGTTTAAATGACCTTGCGGGACTGTCATTGTCAGGTGGTATCGCCTCTCTATGCTGGCTGTATGGCAGTAGCACAGCCCCTGTCATTTTCCTCTTCATTGTAATTCATAGCGCATTTAGCATTTCCATAGGAGTCAATAGTCACTGGTTACCCCAGCATGGTCTACCTCTAACCTGCCAATCCCCCCTCCTCCCATGCTACCCAGACCCCTGCAGTCTTGAATGTTTAACAGACTTTGTAAAGACACTTGTTAACAGGGCTTTACTTTCTTTTCTTTTTTTTTGCCTCGGATGCATTTCTGACCGATTTGCCAAAACAGAGACCTTGTAGCCCCAAGTCGGGAGGGACTGGGTGGGGGGTGGGCGAGAGAGGGCAACAGGACCTAACCACAAGTCCCTTGTGGGAGCTATCTTTTCAACTCAGCCCGTAAAGGTTTGAGAGTTGGTCAGAATTCCGTGTGTGTACGATGGCTTGTACAGTCAGTCAGTAGATTGAAACAAAGTTGGCTGACATCTGAGGTGAGAATTAGCATACTTGCCGATGTGGTTCAAGGAATGGCATTGCTAAACACATGAGGTATTGTCTCAGTATCCTGTATTCATGTTTCACCTATCTGGATCTGGCTATATCTCCGACTTGACTTTCTGCTGAGGGAGGTGTTCTGCTCTGAGAGATCAGTGAAGAGAGGCTTCGTCTCTGACAAGTGAAAGCAAACATCTCTCTCGTTCCCTCTCTTTCTCTCTAATGAAAGTCATATGTAACCCCCCCCCTCATAAAGCAAAGCCCATGCTGCTACAGTCATGTTCTCTCTCTACTCTGCTCTACGCTCTGGCTGAACTTTCTCTATAGTTAGCCTCTATCTCCCCAACCCACTACACTCTCGCTCCTCCAACAAGGCCACATATTTTTAAGTTATTGCAGTCTCATTTGCAAGTCAATAGATGTGAATAGAACAAGAAGTGTCTTATTTCGCACCTCTGACTCTGACAAGTAATCTTGGTTTTGAAAGACATGAATGCAGCAGGGATAACAGTGATCAACAGACAGAGAGAGAGAGACACAGAAAGAGAGACTGTAGAGAGAACCAGGCTCTTGATGGAACATGCCTTCCACAGTTGATTCACTATGAAAGGCTCTATTGTTGAAGGCTGAAGCTGCTTCGCAAGGTGTTTTAAGTGGGAGGTGTCTATCGTACCAACCCCATCTGCCTGACTTGACACCTCCGAGCACAACGCAGACATGCATCATGGTACAACGCTGAAGCATCCACTTCTACAGGCGTCATCCATCATGCTCGTGTCTGAGTGGATGCACTGTGTGTCTTGTTGTGTGTGAGCAGCCTTGTGGAGGGCAGGCATGCCAGGTGTTGGCATGAGTGAGATATGGGTTATTGGAAGGAAGGGTGTTCAGGCAGGCAGGCTGTCCTTAAGTGGAGTGCTGTTCTGTGGGTATGAATAGCTGTTTGGTAGCTGCCTGTCTGCCTGCCCTGTGTTGGGCAGTTAATCACTCATTCCTCATGAGGTCCAGGCACTAGGCATGCGGACTGTGCTGCTCTGTGTGTGTGTAGTGTGTGTGTGTTCTGCTGCTGCTATCTCACAAAGAGTCGTAAACGAGAAACAGGACGCAGGGCATACAGCTGACACTTAAACAGTTTGGCCTCTTGTCAGAGGAGGGGTGTGTGTGACTGCTTGCCTGCCTGCATATCTGTCTTTGTGTGCGAGAACCACACTCAGGCATTCATGCATATATGCCATTCTGAGAGAGAGACTATATATGACATATGAAATGTCTTTATTCTTTTGGAACATCTGTGAGTGTAATGTTTACTGTTAATTTTAATGGTTTATTTCACTTTTATTATCTACTTCACTTGCTTTGGCAATGTTAACATATGAAACACATGTTAAATTTGCCATTAAAGCCCTTGAATTTAATTTAATTTAATTGGGAGAGTGAATTCTGGCCCACTACTGTCATGCCTGACTTCTTCAAAGGCACCAGTCAAGTGTGGCTGGTTTTCTCAGCTGTGTCCCCACGGCCCTGTGTGCCTGCCCAGCCGTGGGGGGGTGGAAGCAGGGGTACAAGGGGGGTGTGCTGACCACTGGCTGGGGAGGGATGTGGAGTCTCACAGTCAGAGATGTAGAGCTGTGGCCCTTCCTTTGAGAAATGGCCACAACAGCCTATTCATTTACTCCATGCCTATATGTCATACAAGGCCTTTCAGCATGACTTGTACAGCTCAGAGTAGCATTTGTATAGTATGTAGTAGTTGTAGTCGCCTCCACCTCTGCAGCAGTAGTAGTATCGGCAGAACTGTACTACTGCTACTTGAGCGTTGTATGAATGTGGTTTCCTTCCACCCTCACAGAGCAAAAATGTCTTGTATGTCAAAGCTGTTTTGTCATTGCTCTCTTGAAATGTAGGCTACACGCAAAGAACTGAGGAGGCCCTGAAACCTTCTGCTGCCTCAGCTCAGGGATTTCAGTGACAAGACAGATTAGTCCCCTTGCTTTTCCACTGCTCAATGTATCTCCCTGCTCTTCTGTGTGGCCCGGTCAGCTGTGTGGGTGTGTGTGTGGGTAGGTTTGTGCATGCGGGTGCGTGTGGTGGGTCAGCGTCGCGGCGAGTCATTCTTTGATCCATCTGCCCTATTTGTGTCTCTCCGTGTCAGGGTCCACTCTTCTGTCATCCCCATCTTTCCATCCATCCCTGACTTCCTCCCCAGAGTCCCCTCTGTCTCTTCCCTATATCCATTCCAAAGAATAAAGGACGATCAGAGAGACAGACAGACACCCTTCTTCCCTCTCTCGCTGTGGCAGGTTGAAAAACAAAACAGCCCGAGGAGAAGAAGAAGAGAGAGGGAAGGAAAGAAAAAGGAGAGCGAGGGGGAAAAGACCCGGGGCTTTGGACGTTCCCCATATGGCTCTGGGATCCACAGGGATTTGTGCCTCCTAAGGCCAGGGTAATGTTGTTTATACAGCGTTACAGTGAGGGAACCCTTAGCCTCATATAGAGATCCAATTTGATTTGTCACATGCTTTGTCAACAACTGGTGTAGGCTACCAGTAAAATGCTTACTTTACGGGCCCTTCCCAACAATGCGGAGAGGAAAAAAAATAATAATAATAGAAAAACAATAACACAAGGAATAAATAAGAAATGAGGAACGATAGCTTGTCTATATACACAGGGTACCAGTAGAGTCATTGTGCAGTGGTACGAGGTAATTGGGGTAGATATTTACATATATGTAGGGATGAAGTGACTAGGGCAACAGGATTGAAAATAAACAGTAGCAGCAGTGTGTGTGATGAGTCAAAAGAGAGTTTGTGCAAAAAAGGTCAATGCAGATTGTTAAATAGCTAACCAATAGCTACCCGGACAAACTATTTAGTAGTCTTATGGGTTGGGGGTTGAAGCTGTTGAGGGTCCTGTTGGTTCCAGACTTGGTGCATCGGTACCGCTTGCCGTGCGGTAGCAGAATGAAGAGTTTTTAGGGCCTTCCTCTGACACCGCCTGGTATAGAGGTCCTGGATGGCAGTGAGCTTGGCCCCAGTGATGTACTTGGCTTTACGCACTACCCTCTGTAGTGCCTTGCGGTTGGATGCCAAGAAGTTGCCATACCAAGCTGGGATGCAGCCAGTTAAGTTGCTCTCAATGGTGCAGTTGTAAAATGTTTTGAAGATCTGAGGGCCCATGCTAAATATTTTCAGCCTCCTGAGGGGGAAGAGACGACTGTGTTGATGTGGGTGGACCATGATCATTTCTGAATGATGTGGACACCTAGGAACTTGAAGCGCTCAACCTGCTCCACTACAGCCCCGTCGATGTGGATGGGGGCGTGCTCAGCCCTCAGTTTCCTGTAGTCTGTGATCAGCTCCTTTGTCTTGCTGATGTTGAGGGAGAGGTTGTTGTCCTGGTAACACACTGCCAGGTCTCTGACCTCCTCCCTGTAGGCTGTCTCATCGCGTCAGTGATCAGGCCTACCACCATAGTGTCGTCTGAAAATGTAATGATGGTGTTGGAGTCGTGCACAGGAGTGGACAGGAGTGGACTAAGCACACCCCTGAGGGGCCCCCATGTTAAGGGTCAGTGTGGCGGATGTGTGGTTGCCTACCCTCACCCCCTGGGTGTGGCCAGTTAGGAAGTCCAGGATCCAGTTGCAGAGGGAGGTGTTTAATTCCAGGGTCCTTTACTTAGTGATAAGTTTGGAAGGGAACTATGGTGTTGAACACTGAGCTGTAGTCAATGATCAGAATTCCCACGTAGGTGTTCCTTTTGTCCAGGTGGGAAAGGGCAGTGTGGAGTGCAATAGAGATTGCATCATCTGTGGATCTGTTGGGATGGTATGCAAATTCTAGTGGGTCCACAGTGTCTGGGATGATGTTGTTGATGTGAACCATGACCAGCATTTCAAAGCATTTCATGGCTACAGATGCGAGTGCTACAGGGCGATAGACATTTAAACAGGTTACCTTAGCGTTCTTGGGCAAAGGGACTATGGGAGTCGGCTTGAAACATGTAGATATTACAGTCTGGGTCAGGGGAAGGTTGAAAATGTCAGTGAAGACACTTGCCAGCTGGTAAGTGCATGCTCTGAGTACGCGTCCTGGTAATCCATCTGGCCCTGCGGCCTTGTGAATGTTAACCTGTTTAAAAGGTCTTACTCACATCAGCTACGGAGAGCGTGATCACAGAGTCGTCCCGAACAGCTTGTGCCCTCATGCATGGTTCAGTGTCGCTAGCCTCAAAGCAAGCATATAAGGAATTTAGCTTGTTTGGTAAACTCGCGTCACAGCTTGTAATCCGTGATAGTTTGCAAACCCTGCCACACCCGCAAGCATGAGAGCCAGTGTAATAGGATTCAATCTTGGTGCTGTATTGATGCTTGGCCTGTTTGATGGTTCGTCAGAAGGTGTAGCGTGATATCTTATAAGCCTCCGGATTAGTTTCCCGCTTCTTGAAAGCGGGTGCGGATGTTGCCTGTAATCCATGGGTTCTTCTTGGGATATGGACGTACGCACACTGTAGGGATGTCATCGTCAATGCACTTATTAATGAAGCCGGTGACTGATGTGCCTTAATGCCATCAGATGAATCCCAGAAACATATTCCAGTCGGTGATAGCGAAACAGTCCTGTAGCTAAGCGACCGCTTCAGTCATCTGGTACTGGTACATCCTGTTTGAGTTTTTGCTTGTAAGCAGGAATAAGGAGGATATAGTTATGGTCAGATTTGCCAAATTAAGGGTCAGGGAGAGCATTGAATGTCTCTGTGTGTGGAGTAAAGGTGATCTAGTTGTTTTGCCTCTAGTTGCACAGGTGACATGCTGGTAGAAATGAGGTAAAACGGATTTTAAAATCACCGGCCACTCGGAGCACTGCCTCTAGCTGAGCATTTTCTTGTTTGCTTTTGGCCCTAGACAGCTCGTGTGAGTGCGGTCTTAACATCGGTTTGTGGTGGTAAAAATGTAGGTAAATAACATGGTCCACAACTTATAATGAGGTATTTTAACTCCGGTGAGCAGAACCCCGAGACTCCAGAAGCTCTTTTCGGTCGGCGGAAACATTACATACAAAAAAAATTGAGATCAGCATGAAAAAAATACACAAAATAGAACAATTGGTCAGGAGCCCGTAAAACTGCCACTATTCCCTCCAGCTCCATTCTTCAGCTGTAGAGAATATTCCCTATATAGTGCACTACTTTTAAACAGAGCTTTGGTCAAAAGTACTACACTATATACTCTAGGGTGCCATTTGGGATGTAACCATTGCTTTAGCCTTACATTTGTTAAATGTAATTATGCAGCATTGAAGGTCCCCAAGAACACAGTGGCCTCCATCATTCTTAAATGGAAGAAGATTAGAACCACCAAGACTCTTCCTAGAGCTGGCCGCCCGGCCAAACTAAGCAATCAGGGGAGAAGGGCCTTGGTCAGGGAGGTGACCAAGAACCCGATGGTCACTTTGACATTGCTCCAGAGTTTCTCTGTGGAGATGGGAGAATCTTCCAGAAGGAGAGCCATCTCTACAGCACTCCACAAATCAGGCCTTTATGGTAGAGTGGCCAGACGGAAGCCACTCCTCAGTAAAAGACATGACAGCCCGCTTGGAGTTTGCCAAAAGGCACTTAAAGGACTCTCAGGCCATGAGAAACAAGATTCTCTGGTCTGATGAAACCAAGATTGAACTCTTTGGCCTGAATGACAAGCGCCACGTCCGGAGGTAACCTGGCACCATCCCTACGGTGAAGCATGGTGGTGGCAGCATCATGCTGTGGGAATGTTTTTCAGTGGCAGGGACTGGGAGACTAGTCAGGATCGAGGGAAAGATGAACGGAGGAAAGCACAGAGAGATCCTTGATGAAAACCTGCTTCAGAGTGCTCTGGACCTCAGACTGGGGTAAAGCTTCTCCTTCCAACAGCGACCCTAAGCACATAGCCAAGACAACGCAGGAGTGGCTTCGGGACAAGTCTCTCAATGTCCTTGAGTGGCCCAGCCAGAGCCCGGACTTTAACCCGATCCAACATCTTTGGAGAGACCTGAAAATAGCTGTGCAGCGACACTCCCCATCCAACCTGACAGAGCTTGACAGGATCTGCAGAGAAGAATGGGAAAAACTCCCCACATACAGGTGTGCCAAGCTTGTAGCATCATACCCAAGAAGACTCGAGGCTGTAATCACTGCCAAAGATGCTTTAACAAAGTACTGAGGAAAAGGTGTAAATACTTATGTAAATGTGATATTTCAGTAGATTTTTTTTATTACATGGGGCAAAAAAATCCCCCAAAACTGTTTTTGCTTGGCATTATGGGGTATTGTGTGTAGTTTGATGAGGGGAAAAAAACAATTATATACATTTTACAATAACGCTGTAACATAACAAAATGTGGAAAAAGTCAACGGATCTGAATGCATTCCGAATGCACTGTGCAGTAGTGGCCAAAAGTTGAGAATGACACCATTATTATTTTTCACAAAGTCTGCTGCCTCAGTTTGTATGATGGCAGTTTGCATATACTCCTGAATGTTATGAAGAGTGATCAGATTAATTGCAATTAATTAAAAAGTCCCTCTTCGCCATGCAAATGAACTGAATCCCCAAAAATAATTTGCACTGCATTTCAGCCCTGCCACAAAAGGACCAGCTGACATCATGTCAGTGATTCTCTTTTTAACACAGGTGTGAGTGTTGACGAGAACAAGGCTGGAGATCACTCTGTCATGCTGATTGAGTTCGAATAACAGACTGGAAGCTTCAAAAGGAGGGTGGTGCTTGGAATCATTGTTCTTCCTCTGTCAACCATGGTTACCTGCAAGGAAACACGTGCCGTCATCATTGCTTTGCACAAAAAGGTCTTCACAGGCAAGGATATTGCTACCAGTAAGATTGCACCTAAATCAACCATTTATCGGATCATCAAGAACTTCAAGGGGGGCGGTTCAATTGTTGTGAAGAAGGCTCCAAGAAAGTCCAGCAAGCGCCAGGACCATCTCTTAAAATTGATTCAGCTGTGGGATCGGGGCACCACCAGAGCTTGCTCAGGAATGGCAGCAGGCAGGAGTGAGTGCATCTTCACGCATAGTGAGGCGAAGACTTTTGGAGGATGGCCTGGTGTCAAGAAGGGCAGCAAAGAAGCCACTTCTCTCCAGGAAAAACATCAGGGACAGACTGATATTCTACAATAGGTACAGGGATTGGACTGCTGAGGACTGGGGTAAAGTCATTTTCACTGTTGATTCCCCTTTCCGATTGTTTGGGGCACACGGAAAAAGCTTGTCCGGAGAAGACAAGATGAGCGCTACCATCAGTCCTGTGTCATGCCAACAGTAAAGCATCCTGAGACCATTCATATGTGGGGTTGCTTCTCAGCCAAGGGAGTGGGCTCATTCACAATTTTGCCTAAGAACACAGCCATGAATAAAGAATGGTACCAACACATCCTCCGAGAGCAACTTCTCCCAACCATCCAGGAACAGTTTGGTGATGAACAATGCATTTTCCAGCATGATGGAACACCTTGCCATAAGGCAAAAGTGATAACTAAGTGGCTCGGGGAACAAAACATCAATATTTTGAGTCCATGGCCAGGAATCTCCCCAGACCTTAATCCCATTGAGAATTTGTGGTCAGTCCTCAAGAGGCAGGTGGACAAACAAAACTCTAAGCATTGATTATGCAAGAATGAGCTGCCATCAGTCAGGATGTGGCCCAGAAGTTAATTGACAGCATGCCAGGGCAGATTGCAGAGGTCTTGAAAAGAAGGGTCAACACTGCAAATATTGGCTCTTTGCATCAACTTCATGTAATTGTCAATAAAAGCCTTTGACACTTATGAAATGCTTGTAATTATACTTCAGTATTCCATAGTAAGATCTGACAATATCTAAAGACACTGAAGCAGCAAACTTTGTGGAAATGTATATTTGTGTCATTCTCAAATCTTTTGGCCACGACTGTATATCTGTGGTCTTGCCTGTTCACCCTCTGAGTGGCACACATACACAATCCATGTCTCAATTGCCTCAAGGCTTTAAAATCCTTCTTTAACCTATCTCCTCCCCTTCATCTATACTGATTGAAGTGGATTTAACAAGTGTCATCAATAAGGGATCATAGCTTTCACATGGATTCACCCTGTCAGACTATGCCACGGAAAGAGCAGGTGTTCTTAATGTTTTGTACACTCAGTGTATAACTCATCGGTTTCTGAAGCATGTGCTGTACAGATAAGGTGAAATTTTAAAGTGTGAGTCTGCTCGGCCTGGTTTTGCTCTCACGTCTGTGCTGAAGGAAAAGTAATTACAGTATGAAGGTGGAATGTGCAGTCCGTTGTTGAAGTCGATGTAGAATTCAGGTACTGTAATACAAGCAGTCTGTAAAGGTCTCACAACAAGTCAAGACATCACCTCGTAAAATGAACTTGCGAAACTGGGGGAGTTTTATAATGGTTTTCGACCCAAGCCACATGAGGGGGACCCATCATGATGAAACACTGCCACAATGGCAAAAAAATAGTACCATTGTGATTTGTGAATCGTAAAGGCAAATCGTCACCAGAAGAACTTAAGTGTTACCCAGATCCCCTCTCAGTGCCTTTCGGGGAAAACATCCCACATGAAAGTGGTGGTATAGTGACTCAGTGACTGCTGAGACTGAGATTCCTGGAACGATAAGGGGAGTGGGGTTCAGCGTGTTTTATAGCAACTATCGTGGATGGGTTACCAGTCCATATCAGCACAGCTTGGTTCGGCTCGACTCAGTAGTGTGAAAAGCTTAATACTTTCGTCCTGAAGTAACACATCCCTCTCTCTCTCCCGCTCTCCTTCTTTCTCTCTGCAGTAGAAGGCGTGGTGTGTGATGAACCCGGAGAGTGCGTGTGGTTACCAGGTCGGGGTGCGGGGCCCACGGTCTGTGATGGAACAGAAGGTCAAAAGTCGACTGAACTATGGCTTCCAGAGGAGCTCCACGTCAGACGACGACTCCGGATGTGCACTGGAGGAGTATGCCTGGGTGCCGCCCGGCCTCAGACCCGAACAGGTGAGACGCGCCAAAATCTACACAGCACCCCCCAGTTCTAATGCATGCCCCTTAAATTCAACACTATATGCCACTAATATGTCACATATGGAATACAACCACTGTTCCCCTGTTCCACAAAATGACAAAGCAGTATGTGATGATTACTTGTGGGAATTGAACCCACCGACCTTGCTGTTTCTAGTGTCATGCTGTTACCAACTTTTTATTTTAATTTGACCTTTATTTAACTAGACAAGTCAGTTAAGAACAAATTCTTATTTTCAATGACGGCCTACCAGGGAACAGTGGGTTAAGAACGACAGATTTTTACCTTGTCAGCTCGGGGATTCGATCTTGCAACCTTTCGGTTACTAGTCCAACGCTCTAACCACTAGGCTATCTGCGCAAAAGCCCAGAAGCAGATTTGCTTGTTTAGATAGGAGCTGAAAAATACCACAGTAGCTTTCTCTGTCATTATTCTCCTTGTCATAACTCCATTAGGTAAATGACCAGGCCTCCTCAGGTTTTTGTGGTGGTGGGCAGTGCAGCAGGAGGGCTTGTCAACCTGAAGCAGGACAAAGCTGCCTGTCTTTAACTGTCACCGTGGCACTTTGACCCTTGGGGCGACTGGGCTGGTTACTACTTTGCCCCCCTGGGCCGTTGACCACCACTGAAGGCTACTTTACGAGGAAGGGTCATTACAGACACCAGATAAAAAAGGTGGGATGTTCTTGTCTCCTGTTTAGAGGGGGCTTCCTGCTGCTCTATTGCCCCCTATATCCACCTCCCCAGGCCAAGGGTTACAGAACAGTACACTGACAGACGCCCTTCCTCCAGGGCTGTGTGTTTCTCCACTGTAGTGATCACCCCATAATGTGCACTACAGGGCCGTTCCACAGAATAGCTGCTGTAAAGGCATTACAGTTAACCCATGCATTTACACACAAAGGGGAGGCTTTAGAGGCAAGGTTCTCCCTGTTGCTTCAGTCCCTTCTCTCCCCTTTATCTTTCTCTCCCCCGATCACCCTTCATTGCTTCCATGTGTGTTTTTTAAAAGGGAGGGAGAGGGGGATAGAGTGAGGGAGAGAGTGAGACCGATGAGAGAAGGAAGGGAAGGAGGCCTCCCCGGTACTTGGGAGAGTGCCACATAGCACAAGTGGACTCTGTTTGTGACAGGCCTGTAAAAGGCAGCCGTGGCGATGCCCGCTCCGAGCCGAGCCTGGTGTTGCCAGCAACCAGCAGGACGGGGTGAGCAATGGGGTCCTGATCCACAACTAAAGGCCTTCCCCAGCCTTCTCTGATCTGCCAAGATTTCTACTAATCACTAGCAGACTTTTCCATGCCCGAGTGTGTAAATAAAAATATACACATCCTGTCTCCAAGTGGCTTTGGGGTGGTGCTTGACAAGTCTGTCTGTCTCACAAGAAAGGAGCCCGCGATGTGCTAACTTTTAGGGTAGGGACACACAAACGCACGCACATACACGCACGCAGCCCATTATCCAGGGGCAGTCTGGGTAGGTATATTATTATTCCTAGTGTACTGAATAACATCTAATCTGGGACAGTGAAATAGGTTAAGATAAATCTGTGAAGGTGCTCTTCTTTCAACAGGGAGCTAGAAAAAGGTCAGGGCTGTTTTCATGTTCTTAACCAAGAACATTTGACTTCCGTGTTACTTCACAGTATAGGCAACCCTCCGGGCTAATTTGTTTGTGTGGTAGGTGGAAGCATGGTGCTACCAACGCCAAGGTTCAATTCTTGCAAGGATCAAATACACATACTAAATGAAAGATGAATTTGTTACTGTCTCTAAACATCTCTCTTTTGCTGTCTATGGTCCAGGTCCAGCTGTATTTCTCCTGTCTGCCAGAGGACAAGGTCCCTTATGTTAACAGTCCCGGAGAGAAGTTCAGAATCAAACAACTCCTGTATCAACTGCCTCCACATGACAATGAGGTAAGACTCCAAAGAGTTTGAATGTGTATGTGCATGCATGGGTGTGTGTAGTTCATAAACTGTGTGTGTGTGTGTTTATGCATGCGTCATAAAATGCATCCCAGTGAGCCCTCTCATTAAAGGCATCGTAACAGGGCAGGTCTCAGAAGGATAGCACCCATTTCCCCCAAATCCATCCCTCCCATCCCCTTTTTTTGGACTCAATGTGGTTTGAAGGGCTGTGTCCGACCCTTGTCCTTCACTGCCTTTCAGTGAACCTCTGTTTAACATCACCTTACTACCTACCAGGGTTGGTGTCAATTCCATTTAAATTCAGACTAGAAATAAACTTCCAAGTCCAATTCTCCAAGCAACAAACAACATTTTATTTGACTTCCAGTTGACTGAGTTGAAATGGAATTTACTCCATCCCTGTCACCTATAGCTCCACTCCATTCTGGTCATGTGTGGGAGGACAAGACATTCACGTTGCCGGCGTCACAGAGTTTTTAGTCCCTTGGTCCCACACTGGGTCACAGACTGAAATGGCGTGGGCACAATACGTCTCTTGACTTAATGTGCCGGGAGCCCCCGCTAGCAGGAGTCCTGTCATAGATGTGGTCTTTATGGCGACAGAACTGTGGGACGGCGAGGCATTATTGGGACAGAACTGTGGGACGGGGGACGCTGCTGAAAGAGAAAGTCTTTCTTTATGCCACCGCCACGAACAGTGGCACCACTGCCCGAGCTGCCTACCCTGTGCCTCTTTGTTGCTCGCCCTCTCGTGATTTCACTCTAAACACAACCCTTGTTTGTGTAAACTGTTAATGTCTGCCTTCCCTTGTTAGTGGTTTAGGAGGGAGACATCAAAAAGGGGGTGTTAAAATAGTTCTGTCAGAGCTAAGCCAGGCTTAGGGTGGAGGATTGGAGTGGGGATGACAGAGGTGGGAGGGCAAGAGATGGCTTTGTTGAACAGGCCCTGGTATGCAGCTCAACTTTCTGTCTTATGATGATTGAAGGACTGACCTGTGTGCGTTTTACTAAAACACTAAAATATTGGTTGTCACTCTTTGCTCCGTTTGTGGTTGTACAATAAAAAGTCCACTTTCCCTGTGTTGGACTGTTTCTTCTATCCCTCTCCCTCCCTCACTTTCCCTCCCTCCAGGTGCGGTACTGCCAGTCTCTCAGTGAGGAGGAGAAGAAGGAGCTCCACATGTTCAGTGTCCAGAGGAAGAAGGAGGCACTGGGGAGGGGCTCCCTCAAACTGTTGCCCCGGGCCCTGCTACACAGTGTCTGTGAACATGTACGTCCCCGCTCTGCCTCTCTCACCTTACCTCAGTCCCTAACAGGACACACTGATCCACATTACTCAAGTAACTTATGTATACTATTGAGAAACCGATTACAGAGAGATGTAGCCAGACAAGAAGCTCCATGTCAACCATGCCATGCCAGAGATCCCTAAACATATGCTGGATTTTCAGCCATGCAGTCGATAATCTAAAAAGCCTCTCAGTGGCTTGGATAGTCGTTAGAAGGTTGGCGGACTGTACTGCACTCTGCTGTGCTCGCACCACATTCAGTGTTTTATTTAGTGAATTTACAAATGGGTCCTGAGCAGCCTGGGGTTGACCAGCATTTTTATTTAATTTATTTCAATGTAACCTTTATTTAACTAGGCAAGTCAGTGAAGAACAAATTCCTATTTACAATGACTGCCTACCCGGGCCGAGGCTGGGCCAATTGTGCGCCGCCCTATGGGACTCCCAATCAGGGCCGGATGTGATACAGCCTGGATTCGAACCAAGGACTGTAGTGATGCCTCTTGCACTGAGATGCAGTGCCTTAGACCACTGCGCCACTCGGGATCCCTCTTGTCAAAACACAGCTCTCTGGTGGCTCTCCCTCCAGTCAACATCACTCACTCCACTCCAAGATAAAGGCTGTTTTCTCATCAACGCTGATGCTTGTTCACTGCCCGCTTTAGCTTTTGCCGTGTGTGAGAGCGAGAGAGAGCGAGAGCATGTTAAAAGCAAGGCCTGTGTGTCCCCACATGGCATACAGAGACAAACAAACAAGAGCCTGACAACCTGACCGCAGTGGGACCATAGTGGACCACAGTTAGCCTCACGGTCATAATTCCCATAACAACACCAGATGCCATGTTCTCAACACAGATGGAAGGGAATTGGCCACGTCTCCCCCTTTTCTCCTCAGTAGGGCATGGAAGCTACTCTGACAACACTGTATAGTTTAACAAGCTACACTAAAGCTACCCTTCAGAAAAATATATTTTACTTAGCTAAAGTTACTTTGAAAAGGTAATAGTGAAGACATCAAAACTAGGAAATAACACATATGGAATCATGTAGTATCAAAAAAAAGTGTAAAACCAATCTAAATATATTTGAGATTCTTCAGAAGTAGCCACCCTTTTCCTTGATGTTGAGATGTCTGTTACATGAACTCTGTGAAGCATTTATTTGGGCTGCAATTTCTGATGCTGGTAACTCTAATGAATTTATCCTCTGCAGCAGAGGTAACTCTGGGTCTTCCTTTCCTGTGGCGGTCCTCATGAGAGCCAGTTTCATCATAGGGCTTGATGGTTTTTGCAATTGTACTTGAAGAAACTTTCAAAGTTCTTGACATTTTCCAGAATGTCTTAAAGTAATGGACTGTTTTGTTTCTCATTGTTTATTTAAACTGTTCTTGTCATAATATGGACTTCGTCTTTTACCACATAGGGCCATCTTCTGAATACCACACCTACCTTGCCATAACACAACTGATTGGCTCAAACGCATTAAGGAAAGAAATTCCACAAATGTACTTTTAAAAAGGCACACCTGTTAATTGAAATGCATTCCAGGTGACTACCTCAAAGCTGGTTCAGAGAATGCCAAGAGTGTGGAAAGCTGCAATCAAGACAAAGGGTGGCTACTTTGAAGAATCTCAAATAAACTATATTTAGATTTGTTTAACACCTTTTTGGTTACTACACGAGTCCATATGTTTGTCTTCACTATTATTCTACAATGTAACAAAGTCAAAATTAAGAAAAACTCTTGAATGAGTAGTTGCACGAAAATATTGACTGGTACTGTATACCGATTAATTCTAAACTAAAATGAATGTATAAATATTTTATGAGCTTGGTAAAATACTACAGTATACAACCTCTAGTTTGAGAGTGAAACTCTGTTCCTGTCCGTGTTGTTGTTTTCATTACAGTGTGGGGAGAGCGTCAACGGTGGAGAAATGGCGGTGTTTGCCTCCAGAGCGGGTCCTGGGCTGGTCTGGCACCCAGCATGCTTTGCGTGCTCCATGTGTAGCGAACTTCTGGTGGACCTCATCTACTTCTACCAGGACGGAAAGATCCACTGTGGCCGACACCACGCTGAACTGCTCAAACCACGTTGCTCAGCCTGCGACGAGGTGAGACGTTTGTGTGTGGGGTGTGAAGAGCCATTGTGGCGGCACACCAAGCATTGTTCCTAAAAAAACATTCTGGGTCGGAATTGAACTCACACCAACACTGACATATGTTCTCTGAAGGCAACGGCAATAACCGCTAGACCAAAGCAAGCCGCGTGACGCACTTCTCAAGCTACTTGTTTGTGTGTCTGTCTTCAGGTTATCTTCTCTGATGAGTGCACAGAGGCGGAGGGGCGTCATTGGCACATGAAGCACTTCTCCTGTTTCGAGTGTGAGACGGTGCTGGGGGGACAGCGCTATATCATGAAGGACGGGCGGCCATATTGCTGCGGCTGCTTCGGCTCGCTCTTCGCCGAGTACTGCGAGGCCTGCAGAGAACACATCGGTAAGCCCTGACCACTGCAGACAGACCTGCTTCTGCCATTGCAAAATAAATGCCAGAAACTACAATAAACTGAAATCGTGTTAGTCATCCAAAGCAAAAGATCCAATTAAGGTAACATGCCATTATTCTCAGCCAGTATAAACATGTTATATGACATATGCCTAGGAGGAACTTGACAATGATCCAGGGAATTGCACCACAAAAGTGTTTTAAAAAATACACAAATTTTCCTCTCCGCTAGGGGTGGACAATCCCCAGATGACGTATGACGGTCTCCACTGGCATGCCACCGAGGGTTGTTTCTGCTGTGCCCAGTGTAAGAGCTCTCTACTGGGCTGTCCCTTCCTGCCCAAGCAGGGCCGCATTTACTGCTCCAAGGCCTGCAGTCTGGGAGAGGATGTCCACACCTCGGACTCCTCCGACTCCGCCTTCCAGTCTGCTCGCTCCCGCGAATCCCGCCGCAGCGTCCGCATGGGCAAGAGCAGCCGCTCGGCTGACCAGTGCCGCCAGTCACTCCTCTTCTCGCCCTCCGTCAACTACAAGTTCCCTGGGTTCACCGGTGATTCCGGCAACACAGACACCCTCACCAACAAGCTGGCCCACCTGGGTATAACCAACGAGGAGCCATTTTGGAAGGGGAGGGAGGGCACTGAGGCCCCCGAGGACAGGGAGGAAGAGGAGTGGGCCGAGCACGAGGACTACATGACACAGCTGCTGCTCAAGTTTGGGGAGCAAGGTGTCTTCCAGCAGGGTGAGACAGTCGACTCCAGACCCCCAACAGATCTGTGGATGACCGAGGCAGAGGTCAAGATGAAACAGTGTGAGCCTCAGGGCTCAAGGGCTGGGAGAGGTGGAGGA
Organism: Oncorhynchus nerka; assembly: GCF_034236695.1. Lineage (NCBI taxonomy): Eukaryota > Metazoa > Chordata > Actinopteri > Salmoniformes > Salmonidae > Oncorhynchus > Oncorhynchus nerka. The sequence goes on from NC_088420.1 coordinate 55,662,608, forward strand.
GGGTCAGGCAGCCAAAGCCTGGCCAGTAAGAAGTACCAGGCAGATATGTACTGGGCTCAGTCCCAGGATGGGTTAGGGGATTCAGCCTACGGTAGCCACCCAGGCCCTGCTAGCAGCAGAAAGCTCCAGGAGCTGGAGATGGAGCACAGAGCTGGTAGCATCGGGGATAAAGGCTTCCAGAGGGAGGAAAATCAGTGGTATGATGACTCTCTGGAGTGTATCACAGATGGGCTGAAACAGACGGATCAGAGCGTCAGGGACTCGATGGACTCACTGGCACTGTCCAACATCACCGGTAAGACATGTTACATCTCTATTGGAATAGCCTTTTAGTCCAGGACTAGGCTTAACCAGGTTTTGATCTGTGTAGCATACTACCTTTCAATGTTCTGTGATGGCAGATTGCTATTTGAAACAGCATTGTGGTGAATAGACACCTTGTACAAACATATTTTCTCATTCTCTCTCCTTTTCTTCTTCTTCTTCCAGCGGCATCAGTAAACGGAGACAGTAAAGAGCGCCCTCTGGTCTACTCCTTACAAAACTTCCAGGAGCTTGAGGCAGAGAACTGTGAGAACACAAGCAACATGGGAACTCTCAATTCCTCCACGTTACACTGCAGTGCCAATTCCCTGAAGAGCCTTACATCCGAGCTGGAGCAGGTGGAGGAGAATGTACCAGAGGAAGAGGCGGCTCCTCTTCCCTCTCCCCCAAAGCCACCTCACGTCCCGGAGTTGAGGAGGACTCGCTCCCAGTCCCGACCCCAACAGGTCAAGTTCTCCCCAGACGTCATTGACAACAGTCACTATGGTGACCTGCCAGTGCGCCAGCCCCCCATGAGCGAGCGGACGCGGCGGCGTGCCTATCACTTTGAAGAGCAGGACCCG